>NW_027171982.1:192500-292500 GCF_036898095.1 Palaemon carinicauda
TAGCCTAGGCCCTGGGGGGCGATCTGCTAAGGGTTACATATGAGGCAGGTCTAGATTATTAATAATAACAGATATAAACTTAACATTCACTTAAATATGGCACTGAATTAACCTAAGAGGGCTCTTTGAGTCGTGAACCCCATTGCCTGACTTCAACCTTCTAGGTCCGCTGCTGTCCATATTTACTATACCTGTTGAACAAGCATTTAAATTAATCTATGGTAAATAAATCACTGATATTAAAACATTCATCTCGGCAGAAGTGGTTCACCTGCTAAGAAGAATGAGGCTCCCCCTCCTACTAAGCGCTCGAGACGATCACCTGAATTACCTGAAAGTGCAAATTTAGACCTCTTTTCCTTTTGTAATAATGGAGATGAAAGTGATTACGAGGATTTCAACCTTCTTACCTTCCATAAACCCATTCCTTCATATATTTCCACCAATTTCAAAGCTGAACCATCTTTTCATAGAGAAGGGAAAATTCAATTGAATAATTCACTAGTAGCATTAACTTTCAGTGAAGGCCATAGTGATAACCGTGATAAATTCTTTGTTAGTAGTCAAAATAAGGAGTTCTCAGACTTTTTTTAAATTAATTAATACTCCAAAGTTGAATTTCTGGCCTGAAGGTAAGGTATTTGATGACAGCCACAAGAGAAAATTTTTTTATGACATAGAAAATATTAAAATGAGTATTTCTGCCTTTCAAGGGCATGCAGCACTGGCACACATTGTATACCCCTCCAAAGTAAATGACATTGAGTTTTTGTCCAAGATTATTATTGGTCCCCTAAGAAGGAGCATAGACCTCATACAAAATTTGATAAGAAATTTCAGAAGTAGAGCACTTCCTAGATACCTCAAGGAAGAGATAAGAGATCTTATAATCAAAGCAGACATTAAAGAAGTTTGGAATTTAACTGAAGACCAAAAATCAGCCATTGCTGCCTGCTTTCACAAGGGTCCCCTCCTCAGAGGAAGGGTAGCAAACTTCAGGGGTAGGAAATTCAACTTTGGGGGCAGATTTCAGGGAAGAAGGTTCAGTTTCCTCAAAGGTAACCCTAACTTTAGATCCAAGTCTCAGCCGCTTAGAAGAGGTAATAGGCGAGGTGGGTACGGGGGGGGGGGGGGGGGGAGGTCACAAAATGGACAAGCTAATAGTTCAGGAGCCAGAGAAAAGAAAGACCCTAGAAATTGAGCCATGCTCTGCACCAGTTCAAAGAGAGATTTTTTCAGCACCAGTATTTTATGCACCAGTTGATAACGATGTTTACTCTGCACCAGTTAATAATGAGCTTTGCTCAGCACCAGTTAATGAGCTTTGCTCAGCACCAGTTAATGAGCTTTGCTCAGCACCAGTTAATAACGAGCTTTGCTCAGCACCAGTTGTTAATGAGCTTTGCTCAGCACCAGTTAATAACGAGCTTTGCTCTGCACCAGACCACCATGACATGGGGCCAAATGCTGTAAATAAGGATAGAAGTCAAGAGACCTTGCCTTTGGCCTCAAACCCAATGAATAACTCCTCCCAGAGCCCCCCAGAGAATAGGATAGGTAAGTCATTACTAATGAATATTGATAGTTGGAGAAAGCTTCCTAATGCCTCTTTTGCTTGTAAAATTATCAATGAAGGGGTGAGAATTCCATTTAATAATAAACTAAAAGCCCAGAGGTCATTAAAAAGAACAGGTAAAGATAGATTTTATTCAATTAACAAGCGTAAAATATTGGAAAGAGAATGTGACAGACTGCTAAAACTAGGAGTCATAGAGCAGATCCCCAGAACTTCCTTTTACTACTCCAACCACATATTTTATAAATTAAAACCAGATGGAACAGTACGACTAATCTTTGACATGAAGGTGCTCAACACCATGATAAAAAAACCTTTTACCATGCTCAAGGCCAATACTATATTTCCCTATCTACATCTAAACTCTTGGGCCTGCAAACTAGATTTAAAAGATGCTTATTGGCACATTCCATTACATGCAAGTAGCCAGAAATTTCTAACCTTCACACTAGGTAAAAGGAAGTTCAAATGGACTGTGGTACCCTTTGGACTAAAGACAGCACCTTATATTTTTTCAAAGATAATGTACACGGTGATCAAGTATATTAGAACTTCATATAACATCTTAATATTCAATTATCTTGATGACATTCTTATATTAGCAAAAGATTATTTAAAATGTAAAAATCACATTCAGTTAGTCATTAAGATCTTGTCAGACTTAGGATGGAATATCTCACTTAAAAAATCTACAATTGAACCGACTCAAAGAATTGAATTTTTAGGAGTGCATTACAATATGATTAAGAAAATGGAGTTTTTATGATAAAACAAAGTTTTATGAATACTTACCTGGCAGTTATATATATATAGCTGAGTCTCCGACTGCGGCAGAATTTAATCGAAAATCGCGGCAACCGCCTTGTGGTGGTTGTGTGGTTAGATGGTTAACAACCCTTACAGGGTGGTACTTGGAATCATTCCCGTTTTCTGTTCCTCAAATTATCTTTGCCCGACCTGTCTCCTGAGGGGAGGTGGGTGGGCTTTAAAATATATATATAACTGCCAGGTAAGTATTCATAAAACTTTGTTTTATCATAAAAACTCCATTTTTATGAATAGAACTTACCTGGCAGTTATATATATATATATATATATATATAGCTGATTCACACATTTGGAGGAGGGAAACAGACAGAAAAACATAGTTGGGGAAACAACAAAAGAGTTGTAGGAGAACAAACACCTTGATTCCTTACCTGCTAAGGTAGCTGACTTCAAAGGTAACTGCCTCTAGAGTCACTTTCCCCTAGGAGTGTTCAGCCAGGAGTAGACCTGCTACGCTGCAAACAACTCAATCGAGTCTGTCAAAGGGGTAGGACCAACAACTTGACTAGACTTCAGAAAACTACCTTCCCATATAAAAAACCTGCAACCTTACTAAAGCTAACCATCTAACCTTGCAGAAATAGATATAAACTATCTATCTGGACTGAGGGAACCGTACCACAGGACGAGGACCTCAGACAACCATAAAAAACACAAACCCATATACAAGTACATAAACTTAAGGTTGAGTGGGGGTAGTAACTCCTTTGCCTAATACAGAAGCCGCAGCTACGTATGGGCCCAAGGTATAACACTTGTCATAGTCCACTCTTCTCTGAGGTAATGAGAAGCGAAGACAGAGTTGCTCCTCCAGAACGTTGCGTCCATGATCTGCTTAACTGACATATTTTTCCGGTATGCCAGCGAAGCAGCAATGGCCCTTACTTCGTGAGCCCGTACTTTTAACTGGGCGAAGTTTTCTTCCTCACAAAAGAGGTGGGCTTCCCTAATAGTTTCCCTCAGGAAAAAGGACAAAGCGTTCTTTGACAGGGGTTTTTGAGGATCCTTCACTGACAACCATAAGGAGTTGGAAGCACCCCTCACGCTCTTAGTGTGGGCCAAATAAGCCTTGAGAGCCCTAACCGGGCAGAGGAGGCTTTCCTGTTCCTGACCTACTAGATTCGTGAGGTTAGGGTTTCGAAGGGTTCTCATTCTTGGCGAGATAGTCGAACCTCAAGGAACAAACCGCTCCATTTAGGGTGAAGCCTACACGCTTCTCGATTGCCTGGACCTTGCTGATCCTCCTTGCAGTCGCTAGAGACAAAAGGAAGAGGGTTTTCTTAGTCACATCTCGCAGAGAAGCTTGCGAGATAGGCTCAAACTTCCTGGAGCACAAAAACTTAAGCACCACATCCAGGTTCCAAGAAGGGGGTCTTAAGTGCACCTGCTTCGTTGTCTCAAAAGACCTATGAGGTCCTGCAAGTCCTTATTCTGAGATAACTCTAAGCCTCTATGCCTAAAGACGGTTAAGAGCATGCTCCTGTATCCTTTAATGGTAGATACAGCCAGCTTAGCATCCTGCCTGAGGTACAAAAGAAAATCTGCAATCTGGCTTAGAGAGGTAGAGGACGAGGAAACCTTGCGCCTCCTGCACCAAGCTCTAAAGGTCTCCCACTTTGACTGGTAGACTCTTTGTGAAGAGATCCTCCTGGCCCTGGCAATAGCTTTCGCCGCTTGTGCCGAAAAGCCTTGAGATCTAACGAGCTTCTCGACAGTCTGAAGGCAATCAGATTGAGAGCGAGGGGGTTTTGGTGAAATCTCTCGAAGTGGGGTTGTCTGAGAAGATCTGGACTTGCCGGGAGTCTTCTTGGAAAGTCCATCAGCAACCCTACCACTTCGGTGAACCATTCCCTCGCAGGCCAGAATGGAGCCACTAGGATCATTCGTCCCGAATCGAGGAGAGCGAACTTCCTGACAACCAGATTGATGATCTTGAACGGGGGAAAGGCATACATGTCCAGCCCCGTTCAATCCATCAAGAAGGCGTCCACTGCAACAGCTTCCTCGTACGGGACCAGGGAGCAGTAGTTGGGGATCCTCTTGTTTAGACCGGAGGCGAAAAGGTCTATTACTGGTCTGCCCCACAACTTCCAGAGGCTCCGACAGACATGCGGGTTGAGAGTCCACTCTGTAGGAAGGACCTGTCCCCTCCTGCTGAGCATGTCTGCCCTGATGTTTCTCTGCCCTTGAACAAACCTTGTCAACAGCTGGGTCTCGTTCTCGTTCGCCCAGAGGAGAAGCTCTCTCGCAGTTGAGAACAGAGAGAGGGAGTGAGTTCCCCCTTGCTTCCTTATGTACGCGAGAGCTGTGGTGTTGTCGGAATTGATCTCCACAGTCTTTCCCGACACCGAGGTTTTGAAGGCCTTGAGCCCTAACAAAATGGCCATCAATTCCTTCCTGTTGATATGCCAACTGACCTGACTCCCTTCCCGAATACCTGAGACCTCTTTGTTCCCTAGTGTTGCTCCCCAGCCTGACTCGGACGCATCTGAGAATAACACTAGGTCGGGGTTCTTCTTGAACAAGGAGATCCCTTTTCCCAAAAGAGCTGGGTCCAGCCACCACATTAAAAGATCCTTGATTTCTGTCGGAATGGGAAAAGAAAAAGTGTCCTCCTGGATCTTTCTGTTCCAAACCTTTGCGAGGAAGTGTTGCAGAGGCCTTAGGTGCAGTCTCCCCAAAGGGACAAACTGCTCCAGGGAGGATAGAGTTCCCAGCAGACTCATCCACTCCTTCGCTGAGCATTCTTGCTTCCTCAAAAAGTCTTTGACTTTGTCCAGGCACCTGGTCTGCCTCTCCTGGGAGGGAGAAGCCTGAAAAAGAACTGAATTCAGAACTATCCCCAAATAGAGAATAGTCTGATTCGGCTCGGTCTGAGACTTCCCCCAGTTGACGATGAGTCCCAGGTCCTGAGTGATCGTATAAGTTTTCATTTGGTCCTCCAGACATTTCTCTTTCGACTGTGACCGGATCAGCCAGTCGTCTAGATAGAAGGAGACCCTTATCCCCTCCTGGTGTAACCAGCCTGCCACATTCGCCATTAGTCTGGTGAAAACTTGGGGAGCTGTGCTGAGACCGAAGCAAAGTGGCCTGAACTGGAAGCACTTGCCCGGGAACACAAACCTCAGATATCTCCTCGAAGACGGATGAATGGGGACGTGAAAATAAGCGTCCTGCAGGTCGAGAGAAACCATCCAGTCTCCTGGACGAACTGCAGCCAGCACTGACTGAGTCGTCTCCATGGAGAACTTTGTTTTCTCCACGAAGGCGTTCAGAGAGCTGACATCTAGGACTGGTCTCCATCCACCCGAGTTCTTGGGAACCAGAAACAGGCGATTGTAAAAGCCTGGTGAGGCGAGGTCTTGAACTGGCTCTATTGCTCCCTTGACCAACATCTGGTCGACTAGCTCCAGAAGAGCCTCTCGTTTCCCCGCGTCGGTGTACTGAGCCACTAAGGCTAGGGGAGAGTCTGAGAGAGGTGGTTTCTTTAAAAAGGGGATCTTGTAACCTTCCTTGACGACTGAGAGGGACCAGGTGTCCGCCCATCTCCTTTTCCAAGACTGCCAAAAACGAGACAGTCTTGCCCCTACTGGTGTCTGGAGGACTTCCATCTCATTTTTTGGACCGGGGCCTAAACGCACCCCTGCTGGTCCTTGGCCCTGACTCTTGTCTTCTCCCCCTAAAATCCGCTCTCGAGGAGATCCTGCCCCGAAAGGGCTGTTGAAACTTCTTCTCCTCCTCCTTCAGAGGAACAGGAGCAACAGGTAAGGTCTTTCTAGCCAACCGAGACAAAAGGTCCTGAGTAGCCTTCTGAGCCAGAGAAAGGGATATATCTCTGACCAGAGCTTCAGGAAAAAGATGACGTGAAAAAGGGGCGTAAAGTAGCTCCGACTTCTGGGCAACAGTCACAGATCTAGAGGTGAAGGAGCACAAAAGGGCCCTCTTCTTTAAGACCCCTGCTGAGAAAAGGGAAGCCAATTCATTAGCTCCATCCCTTAGAGCTTTGTCCATGCAGGACATGATACTCGTCAGGTCCTTCGTTTCTTCCAGGAGTTCAGACTTCCTGGCCAGAGTCCCGAGAGACCAGTCCAGGAAGCTGAAAACCTCGAAAACCCTGAAAATTCCCTTGACGAGGTGATCAAGCTCCGACATGGACCACATCACCTTGGCAGAGTTTAAAGCATGCCTTCTTGCCGAGTCCACAAGAGCCGAGAAGTCACCTTGGGAGGAGGAAGGCACTCCTAACCCCAAAGGTTCCCCTGTCTCATACCACATACCGGCCTTGGAAGCAAGCCGAGACGGTGGAAAAGAAAAGGTGGTCTTGGCAGCTTGTTTCCGTTCCTTCATCCAATCATCCACTTTAGCGAGAGCTTTCCTGGCCGAAATTGAAAGTTTCATTTTGATGAAGGCCGAAGACTTAGTAGCTTTCTTCCTGGTAAATTGAGACTGAGGAGAACGAGGGGCCGAAGGTTGAAATTCCTCCCCATAAAGCTCCAAAAGAGAGCGAGAAAGAACCTTGTAATCGCTAGAAGAGTCGGCAGGTTTTTCTTCCTCTTCCGAAATATCTTCGAGGTCCTGCTCAAGGATAACATCCCGAAGAGTTGGGCTGCCAGGAGTCTGGCAGCGAGAGCTGTTTGAATCCTGGCGCTGAGCGCCGCTAACATCCAGTCGGCGAGAAGCGGTATTGTCACGATGACGAGAAGCGGTATCGTCACGATGACGAGAGGCAGTATCGTCACGATGACGAGAAACGGAAGCGTCCTGAAGATGCAGGCTGCCGTCGCCTTGAAAATGCAGACTGCATTCATCCTGTTTCCTAAGAAACGAGGCAGTAACGTCCAGGCGTTTCGAAAGGGAAACGGAATCGTCACGGCGCCAAGAACGAGAGGCAGTATCGTCCTGGCGCTGGGAGAGGGGGGAAGGAAATTCCTGGCAGCGTGCCGATGAAGAGGGTGCACGTTGTCGTACGGCCGACGAAGTGCGCAGAGGTTTCTTGGGAGAGATACTAAAATCTCTCTTAGAAGAAGATCTCTTAACAGGCAAAGAGATGTCCTTACGTCTGACGGACTGAGAAGGGTGGCTGAAAGCTTTAACTAACGATGAAAGTTGTTCCTGCATAACAACCATGAAAGCTTTAGCAACCTCCGCTGGCTCTCGCGGTGCCGAAGACGGCAGTTGTCGTACGGCTTGACTGGAAGCGCTGGCAGAAGAAGCAGGGAGTCTAGCAGGATTAACTGGGCTAAGGACTCTCTGTTTCGCCATTTTAACAGGAATATCGAAATCGAAATCGTCTTCCGAAGGATCAGGGTCTCTGCTACTCGAACCGGGAGAGGGAGAGCGAGACTGCACGTCCCGGTTCCACCCTCTCTTCATTGGTCTTGATTCGTAACGCCAATTACGTCTGGGAGAACGATCAGGCGAAGACCCAAATGTATCCGACACGCCTTTCCTACGGCGGTCAAGAGCAGCCTGGGAGATCGCAACAGGACTGTCTGAGGCGACGACTGACCGAGGATAAGCACCTCTCACCCCCTTTCGGCTTTCGACGTACCTTCTCCCTTGGTCCTGGGAGCTTGGTAGAGGTCTAGACCTAGGGGTATGACAGATTCGATCAGTCGCCACCTCCACTGCACTTTCACAAGCACTAATTTCACCTACACCCTTACCTTTAATGGCCTCCGATTCAGCAGCTAATTTAGCATACCCAGGGTCATCCGTAGGCACAGGTCCTGTAGAAGGGGCAGGAGTCACTACATTTGGGGAAGGAATACCTTCCAAAGGGGTTACAAGCAAAGGGTCAATAGATAAATCTAAGCTAGGCTCACTAGCAGACTTTGACTTTGATTTAGCTCTTCTAACTCTATCAATCTCAAGTTTGCGCACATAGCGCTTCATAGCTAACCAATCATCATCACTTAAAACCTCGCATTCCTTGCACTTATTATCTAAAGCACATTCAAACCCCCTGCAACCCATACAGATAGTGTGAGGGTCAACCGAAACCTTCGGCAACCTCACCTTGCAAATATCATTCGCACAAACACGATAATGAATTTTCTCACTCATGATAATAAAGGAAAAAAGACAAAAAAACAAAAACAACACAATTGCCAAATCCCAACACAGTGTACTTCACCAAAAACGAAGTCCAAAAAGGCGATGAAGGGAAAGCGATCCGAAAAACTCTGAAAGGCGGACCAACGATGTTGTCGATCCGGCCGGCAGAGATAATCTGAGGAACAGAAAACGGGAATGATTCCAAGTACCACCCTGTAAGGGTTGTTAACCATCTAACCACACAACCACCACAAGGCGGTTGCCGCGATTTTCGATTAAATTCTGCCGCAGTCGGAGACTCAGCTATATATATATAACTGCCAGGTAAGTTCTATTCATAAAACTATGAATCCCAGTGGGAAAAACATAGAGAAGTGTGTCGAATTGGCCAAAGCTTTCTCCAACTCTGTTAAATCTGACCTTCATTCCTATCAAATTAATCGGAGCTTTAAATTTCAGTGCATCCTATACAAGCTTGGGAAGGTTCCATCTTAAATATCTCCACAGATACCACAGTTATTTTAATTCAGGGTACAAAATCATTCCCCACACCTTCAAAAAATACCTAAAGCCATGGGAACAGAGACAAATGTACAGAGGGGTTAACATTCCAAAACCACAAATAGATGCAGAACTTTTCACGGACGCTTCCAACCAGGGTTGGGGAGGTGCATTAGTAATAGCGGGTAATATGCTCTCAATAAATGGAACTTGGACAAATGAAGAATCCTCCCTTCACATCAATGTAAGAGAGTTATTAGCTTGCTTCTATTCTTTGAAACACTTCACCACTAGGTTATACAACAAAGTAGTCTTAATACATGTTGATTCAAAGGTTACTAATTGTTGGCTAAGGAAACAGGGTAGTATCAGAAAAAAGTTAGCTCATGAACTGGTCATGAAAATACTTAGTACCATGAAGGATCACAACATACAGATAAATTCCAGATGGATCAGGGGAGTAAGCAACACCATCGCAGACTCACTTTCCAGGGACCTGGGTTCCATTCACACAGAAACTTCCCTCAGTGACAGTCTATTCTCCTTAATCTGCTCTGACTTTAATTTCACCCCGGAAATAGATCTGTTCTCAAATGGCTTCAATACCAAGTGCAAAAAGTTTTGTTCATCTCTTCCAAACCAAAAAGCCATCAGCAATAATTCACTTACGATTAGCTGGAAGGGATCAACACCTCTCTATGCCTTTCCACCAGGATTCTTACTACACAAAGTAGCTTTTAAAATCTATAAAGAATGCAATAATAACATGCTTTTCTGCACCATATCGCAGGGGACAGAACCATGGATTCCATTAGTGAGGTCAGTCTCGAAGCAGCACAAACGATATACTGTGAAGATCGAAGACTACCAGATAGTTCTCAAGGATTGTATCTCACCCTCAGCAAAGCTCCAATCAACTTTGATCGCCTTCAAAATTTAAAGGACCAGCTCCCTAATGTCTTTCCTCCTGAGGTTTGCTCCAAAATTGCTATCAGCTTGAGGGACAGCTCCTTGCACAAGTATGAAAACCTATATAACATTTTTAAAAGTTTCATTCACAAGGAGTATGGAAGAGACAACAAATTCCCCCTGTTAGCAATTATTTTATTTTTCAATCACCTTATAGACAGGGGACTGTCTTACAATACCCTGAAGAGCTACAGAGCAGCTTTAGGTCCTATCTTGTCAGGTTATTTCCCAGGTTACTGTCTTGCAGAAGACAAATATGTCAAAGCAATGATATCGGGAGTTAATTGAAGGAAGCCTAGCAATTCTCACCAGTTCCCTGGCTGGGATCTAGACAAAGTAATCTCGTTTCTCAACACCACGAGAGATGACTCTGCCTTACTACTGACACAGAAAACCTTATTCCTAGTAGCCTTAGCTTGCCCTTTAAGAGCAAATCAATTTAACAATCTCTGCATTTCCAGGAGCACCTTCACCCCAGAACACATTATCTTACGGAACCACCCTTCCTTCATGGCCAAAAACCAAAAGAACAACTACACGCCAATAGAGATCAGCTTTAGGAAGCTTCCTAACAGACCAAAAATATGTCCAGTCAGACAATTGAACTTCTGTTTGGAATACACAAACAAAGTCTGTATGGAAAGAAACATAGACAGGAAAGACCACATATGGCTAGATGAACACTTCAAGATAATGTCTTTACAAAAAATGAGACAACTTTTTAGGGAGTGCATTTTCAGAGCCGACCCAAATGCAACTAAACAGTCAACTAATTTCCACTCTATAAGGGGTCAAGCTTCATCAAGACTGCTGTACAATGGAGTATCTATACAAGAAATCATGTCCAGAATGAATTGGAGAAGCGACTCTGTCTTCAGCTCTTACTATGCTCTCCTCGGCTTACAGGGAGCTTTCGATGCTGTGGTCGCTGGACTTCATCTTCAAGCACCCTGAAGCATCTGCCTAGCTACCACTGGTGAGTCCGGAAGGTTGAGACCTCCCTCTCCAGAACTGTAAGTTTACTTGTGAACGAAGGTTCTGGAGTGGGAGGTGAGACCTTCCGGACTCAAGGTCTGGGTCACCCTCCAACACTTCCCCTGTGAGCCGAGGAGACCATGTACTTAGGAGGGAATATTCTAACAACTTCATAATCCAACAGAGTAGGTTATATATACAAGAACACACACATACAATCACTATTATTCCACAGAAAACAAACTAACTGGAATCTTTCAATATTCATATCAACCAAGAGAGCACAAGAAGATTGAACTTACTAGTAAAAAGACCTTTGTGTCCAACAATTTGCACCTTCACAGTAATTCCTTCATAACTTGGACAGCCAAGGTAAGCTCAACCACTTCTGTGTTATTTTTTGTTCTATTACAACTTATAAAATGTGACTTCCATTGCCGAGTCAACCCGCTCGTCCCTGGTAACTCCGCCCAAGGGGGCGTGGTTTAGGGCTCGCGCCGCCGCTTGGGGGGGTTCCAGGGGGGGGGGGTGTATAAGCTACCACTGGTGAGTCCGGAAGGTCTCGCCTCCCACTCCAGAACCTTCGTTCACAAGTAAACTTACAGGTCAACTTCCTAGGACGAGTCACTGCTCACCTTCACACACAACTTACGTAGGCCGCAGCAGTCTCACAACTGCCTGCGAGGAGCAGGGGCCCCCTCAACCCACGAGTTCTTTCAAACTCGGGTTTGGGGTCCCTGGGCAAGCCAAAGCCAGTATGGCTGGGTACTTACCACCCTTCTTAAGGGTTAAGTCACCCCATGTAAATAGCGTGGTTTGTATTTCAGTTACGGAACAAATGACAAATTCGTAGATAATTTGTATTTTTCCTAACTATACAAACCTTAGCTATTTACACATATTTGCCTACCAGCCCTGTCCCCCAAGATAAGTCCTACCTCTAAGTAAAGTGAAGTATTCACCGGTGTGTGTGAGGGGGGAGGGGTAGCAAGCTACCCCTCCCTACCCCCCGCTAACTAGCGGAGGGGTAGGAAACCCTCGTTAAAACTTTTTTGGCTCGTCGTTCACCTACGCCGAAGTAATTACCCCATGTAAATAGCTAAGGTTTGTATAGTTAGGAAAAATACAAATTATCTACGAATTTGTCATATTTCTCCTTCAGAGGTTTCTTTGAAAAGAGAAAATCCCAAGGACTCTTCTTCCTTGGCCCAAACCTCCTCCGAAGCTCCCACTCGATCGGTTTCTCCCGAGAAGCTGTCGAGTGGTAGCGTAGACGATAGTTCTGTTGACCAATCCCGGGGTGCGGGAGAGGGAGTTGCCTCCCATAGTGAGGCAGCTCCTCCTCCTCCCCCGGAGGAGGATATTTCTATGTCTGTAACTAATACAGTGAACCCTCGTTTATCGCGGTAGATAGGTTCCAGACCCGGCCGCGATAGGTGAAAATCCGCGAAGTAGTGACACTATATTTACCTATTTATTTAACATGTATATTTTTGCATCGATTATATTGATTATTCAGTACAGTACAGTATGTTGATTTTGTTATTACCAATGTTTTACTTCATTTTTCTTAGGACTTCCAAATGAAATGTTTTTCTTTATGACGCCGTCATAAAGTACGCTCAGTAAACAACCATGCTCAGAACAAAGAAGGCATTTAACGCGCATGATGAAAGTGATAAATAATGATATTTACAGTAAAAGCTTTTAGAAAATATGTTATTACAAATATTATTTACCGTATCTATATAAAATCATACAGTACATACTGTACGTAGCAAAGCAGGAAAACAATTTACGAGAGAGAGAGAGAGAGAGAGAGAGAGAGAGAGAGAGAGAGAGAGAGAGAGAGAGAGAGAGAGAGAGAGAGAGATTGTTTTACGTAGGTAAATGTAAATTTTAAAGAAAAAAAATATGATAGGTTACAACATGTATACTCTTCAGACTTTTAAAACCTTCCCTTTAACTTAATGCATACAGTACTAAACTAAAACAGGCACAAATATTAAAATGTTAGAATATTAAAGTAAAAAATAAAGATTGTTACTGTACTCACCACGAAAGAAGTTGAAGAAAAACTTGAATGATGATGGCGATGAATTTGCTGCACAGTAGAAATGATGATGAAGCTGATGATGTCTTTTACTGTGCAGCCAATGATAGTAGTATTTTACGTCTCTTCAGACGGAGGTGTCTTTTCCTGGGACACCTCTTCAACTTCTTCCTGGGGCACTTCTTCAATTTCTTCCGAAGGCGTAGTAGCAGGAGGAACTGGCTCTTTTTTGCGAGGCTGGAAGAACATTGTGATCGGAAGTTGCTGCCGCTGCTTCTTTTTTCGCTCTAAGAGCATCCTGTAGGGAGTCATGATGTCATCGACCTTGTTGGAAAATTGCATAGACTGAACCATATCCTCGTCCCACTCTTGCAACATTTCTTTCAACTCCTTCGCATGGTAGCAGGCCTTAGCAAGCCGTTCTAATGTTAAGCCCGTTTCTTCGACATTTTCTTGGGTCTCTTCCTGCGTTTCACTCTCTTCTTCACTTGCCGATTTCGTCAGGTCTTCTAGGTCTGCGTCAGTTAGCGGCTGGGAATGGCAGTCCAACAACTCGTCGACGTCTTCAGTCGTCATGTCGCCAAACCCGTCGCCTCCAATTATGGCAGCCAACTGCACAGATTTCTGTATTGCAGAGTGTTGAATCTCAGCAGGTGTAAATCCCTCGTCGTCGTAAACAATCTGGGGCCACAACTTCTTCCAGCTCGCATTCACGGTTGCAGGTTTCATCTCTTGCAGTGCCTTCTGAATATTCTTCAGGCACGTGGCTATGGTGTACTGCCGCCAGTACGCCTTCAAGTTAAAATCTTCATCCTCATCATCTTGGGCAGCATCCACACACGCAACGAGGTCCGCCAAGGTATTCTTCGTGTAGAGGGCCTTGAATGCCCTGATAACCCCCTGGTTCATCGGTTGAATTAATGACGTGGTGTTGGGTGGCAGGAACTCAACCTGAATGCCCTCATGCGACAGATCAGTTGCGTGTCCACCAGCGTTATCCGTAAGGAGAAGGATCTTGAATGGCAAGCCCTTCTCTACGAGATATTTGCTGACTTGCGGGATGAAACACTGGTGGAACCAGTTGGAGGTCAGCATCTTCGTAATCCATGCTTTTTGGATTATGCATCCAGTACACAGGAAGGAGATTCTTGTTTTTATTTTTCAAAGTGCGAGGATTTTTCGACTTATAAATAAGCCCCGTCTTTAGCAAAAATCCAGCAGCATTGCCACACATCACGAGGGTAACGTGATCCTTGAATGGTTTAAAGCCAGAGGCTTTGGCTTCTTTGAACAGGAAAGTTCGCGACGGCATTCTCTTCCAAAACAAGCCGGTCTCATCCATATTAAAGACTTGTTCCGGCTTGTATCCACCTTCGGCGATAATATTCTTGAACGTCTGGTTCACGTAAGTTTCAGCAGCGGCAGTGTCAGCGGAACCAGTCTCGCCATGCAGGGAAACACTTTTCAGGGCGAAGCGTTTCTGAAATTTCGCGAACCATCCTTTGCTGGCGAAAAACGTTGTTTCTGACGCTGGGAATCAGTGGATGTCCCTGGCTGAGGTTCATCTACATCATCATCATCTTCAGCATGGTCGCCATCGTCGTCTTGAGGTTCCTTTGCCGCAAAATTCTCATACAAGCTCAAAGCCTTGGTTCGGATGGTGTTCGTATCCGGCTATGTTCTTCTTCCGGCAGTCGGCAATCCACACAGCTAAAGCACCTTCCATGCGTACGATCGTTTTATTACGCGTGGTAACGACTCGCTTCCGTGATCTGCTAAAGGTGATTGCAGCCGTCTTTCTAATGTTCGCCTTGTCCTTCTTGATATAGCGAACGGTGGATTCATTGATTCCAAAATGGCGGGCTGCGGACGCAAAACTTCTACCGTCTTTTAACATATCGAGAAGCGTCACCTTCTCAGCAATCGTCATCATCCTTCGGTGGCGTTTAGGCTCACTACCAGCCTTAGTAGAAGCAGAACGCTTGGGAGCCATTGTACAGTAGGGTTTAACAGAAAGTTCAACAAAAAGTTCAACTTAAAACAGTCACGCACAGCACAGATTAAAGTTCACAATAACTTAGCAACATCTACACAGCGATACGGCGGGAGACAAAGTGACCGCGGAAAGATGCTGCGGGTTGGAGAAGCGGTCAAAACACCAATCACAGGCTAGATTACAAAACTTGGGTTCTGATTCGTCATCTATCAGCGCTTGAACCAATCACAACCCGTCTTATATGCTACGTAGGTTACCAATTCAAAGTACAAGATACCCTGCGTACAGTATACTGTACAGTAATAATAATAATAATAAATAATGATACTGTAATAATAATAATAATAATAATAATGATAATAATAATAATAATAATAACAATAATAATTTTAATAGTAACAACAACAATAATAATAATAACAACAATAATAATAATAGCTTTACGTACGCTGTTTTACGCTTTTGTTTTAGGATGTGTGTCTCTCTCTTTCTATCTCTCTCTCTCTCTCTCTCTCTCTCTCTCTCTCTCTCTCTCTCTCTCTCTCTCTCTCTCTCTCTCTCGTACGCTTATTCGAAATGTGATTTTTGCAACAAAGAATATTATTGGATGTAGTACTACGTACGTATACATACAAAAGATTCATGGAAAAGAAGCACATCCATTACATTTGTAGTACAGTAGTAGCCAACAGCAGCCTTACACCATTCTAATATGGTATGACTGCATCTGATTTGCGTTTCATGTTCGATTTGATTTTACTACGTACTGTATACAGTACTGAATTATCGTATGATCACATTCTCTTTTCGTGTTTTATTTCTTTCTGTGCTTAATTATATGTCATATGTAATGCAATGAACAATCAGTAAGAGCAGATATTACTAATTACAGTATTAATGGAATTACAGGTAACGAAATATCGTATTTGGGGTCTTCAGATATCGCGGTATTTTCGAAATTTCAGGAAAATCCGCGATATGTATATATACAGTATATGGGTTATGAAAAAAATCCGCGAAGTGGTGAATCCGCGATGGTCGAACCGCGAAGTAGCGAGGGTTCACTGTCGTGATTTATTACAGCTTTGGGCTTCCTTGGTGCTTCAGGGTTCGCCCTCCAAGGAAACCCTGTTTGACATGATCAAATTGGGTGCAGCTGTCAAACAGTCGCCGACGGTAGCAGAGATCGATCCTCTGTCTATCGTCGACGTTGTTGTGGCAGAGGCTTCTGATGAGTTGTCTCAAACCTCTTCTCCTGATGTTGCTGTGGTAGCTGAAGGCTTAGTTTCTCCTCCGAACATTCTTCGAGGGAGGAACTAGGTCCTATGGTCTCTCCTGCCAGTGATTCTCCCCCTCGGGGGAGTTCACTCACAGAGACTCCTCTTCGGAGGACTGCTGATGGTCAGCCCGCTGACCCAACGGCCCCCAGAGGGTGTATAAGACGGCGTAAAGCTTGTTTTCCCCTTCACCGTAGAGGTCTTCCTTCACCTCACAAGGGTATTAGGAGGCGCCTCTTCGACTCGTCATCTCCGCAGTCCTCCGCAGAAGAACCTCGCTGTCGTTCGCCGACCCTGCCAGCTACCTCCTTAGACCTCTCCGGAAATCGTTCGCGATCTCCTTCGGTGGAAGGTCGTCCTTACACAGGACACGCCAACCTTTCACCCTCCAGACCTGCTGACCTGCCGTCACCATTCCTGGCTGCCGATGCGCTGTGGGTGCCTTCTCACCCTGTTAGTAAACAGGCAACGGTCCCTTCGATTCATAAAGGGCACGAGCACAAATTTGTGTCTCAGTCCCTTGAGCGCCAGGTACACTCTACGCGCCAATGACCTGCAGCAGATGTTCCTGTCTTAGCGCGCCAGCGCTCGCGTGCGCGCACTTGCAGTTCCTCCTGTCATTACGTGCCAGGGTTCCCCTGCGCGCCCATGACCACCTGCGCGCCAGCGCGCACCTGCAATAGTTTCTACAATAGCGCGCCAGCGCTCACCTGCGCGCAAGCGCTCACCTATGCTTAAGTGCTCACCTGCGCGTAAGCGCTCACCCTTGGTTCATATTATAGCGCGCCAGCGCTCACCTACGCGTCAGCGCTCACCTGCGCGTCAGCGCACTTCAAGGGAGGTTCCCGAGATAGCGCACAGGCGCTCACCGGACCTCCAGTGCTCTCCAGTGCCTCAACGCGCCACTGCGTACAAGCGTGCTCCTGCTGTTGTTCCTGATATAGCGCGCCAGCGCTCACCTGCATGACAGTGCACAACTGCACGCCGGCGCACAGCCCTGGAGTCTCCTGAGATAGCGCACAGGCGCTCGCTGGGACTCCAGCGCTCTCCAGACCGACAGCGCACTTCTGTGCGTCCACATCCTGATGCGCGCCCACGATCTCCTGCGCTCCAGGGACGCCCACGATCTTCGGATCTGGGTGTAGTAACATCTTCTCCTGCTCGCCAGCGCTCGCTTGTGTGCCATCGCACGCCGACGAGGTTGCGCAAGCGCGCCCTGCTCGCCCACTGCTTCAGCCAGATATGCGCGGAGCGCTAGAGATATTTCTCCTGCGCGCATGCCTAACGTTATCGCCCTCTCGGGCTCTTTGGCAAGATCCTGCACCCGCGTGCGCGAACAATCGCCCTCGCGTTATCCAGCCTTCTACGCGCCACCTGTCATCGCCTGTCCATGCTGCCACGCGCCTGCGCGCGCACGCCAACATTCACCCGCGCGCGACCCAGGGCAGGGCCCATCGCGCGACCACCAGCGCGATCCCCAGAGTGATCCCCAGATTGATCCCCAGAGTGATCAGAGGCGCGATCCCACACGTGAGGCCGCAGGACATCGTGCGGCCAGGTCATCGTCGTCTCGTTCCCCACCCCGCAAGCGCAGAATGATGAGCTTGTCCGCTCGCAAGTACCGATGGTCTCTCGCGCGCACCAACAAACTCGTACGCGCGCGCGCCGATAGCCGCGCGCGCGCGCCAACATTCTGCCCCGCATGGGCTCTTCATTCTGATCCTGCACGTCAATCTGATTCCTGCACACTCTCTGAAGTCTCGCCCGCGCGCCAACATTCTGGCCCGCACGGGCTCTTCATTCTGATCCTGCATGTCAATCTGATTCCTGCACACTCTATGAAGTCTTGTGCTCCAGCAGTCTCCTGCGCGCGAGCTCTGGGTATTCCCCATCGCGCGAGCTCCGGGTATTCCCCATCGCGCGAGCTCCGGGTATTCCCCATCGCGCGAGCGCCAGTGTGCTCCCCAGCGCAATCGCCAATACCCTCCTACACGCGAGGCTGCCGGACAACACGCAGTAAGGGCGCCATCACCGCATCCCCCCCCCGCGCAAGTACAGAACAGTGCGCTTGCCGGTAGGGGGGAAGATTCCAGAAAGGTCCAGGGACATTTCTTCCTTATCTTCCTTCTTCTTACAGGCGACTCCTCCAGAGGGAGTGTCTGTCAGCGCAGCCGGCAGCCCTGGTTTGGGGCTCTAATCAGAGTGGTAGCACAGGCTTTCAAGCCTGTTCTCTCTGAGTTGGGCCACAAATCCTTGGCAGCATCTACTCCCCTGAAGAGGGAAAGAGGAGTTTCGGACGCGGTATCTTCTCCGAGGACGAAGCTGTCTCCTCTTAGTCTTCGAGGCAGACACCCTCCCCCCGCAGACTTCGGACGAAGATTTCCCGTCCTCAGGAGAGTCACGTGAGGTGAGAAGTTCCCCCATCACACCATTGAGGGAAACCCCACCTCACGCGGTAAAGTCTTCTTGAATAATGGTGGAGAAGAGCCTGCCTCCGTCGTTGTTGGAGTCCTGCATCCCTCCCAGGAGGGAGTCAAAGGACTCCAAGACAATACCGGAGGCCCCTAGCACCGGAATCTACAGGCTCAGACATTCTTCCGTTATGGAAACGAACCGGTTTGAGCCTAAGGACGTGGAGCAGGCTGCTCAGAGGTGAAGGAAGTCACCAAGACTCCCTCCTACATAGGGCTTTGACATTCAAGCCCTATAAACCTCCAGCACCCCAGCAGCCACGTCCCACCAAGACAACGGCAGCGAAGACAGTGGTGTCTAAGCCCTTTCCGGTCAAGGACAAGAAAGGCAAGAAGTTCTCCAGGGAAGGGAAGAATCCTAGAGGGAGCAGCCGAGGCCGCAAGTGCTAGGATTGGCAGTCCCCCTGCATGTCCACAGTGGGAGGATGCCTACAAGGTTGCGCAGACAGGTGGCAGCAACTCGGGGCCGATTCCTGGACGATTTCTGTAATCAGTCAGGGATATCGCGTCCCGTTCACAACATCTCTACCTCCCCTGATGATGAATCCGGTGTCATTTAGCTCCCTTGCCATGGGATCAGCAAGGGGGCGGGCCTTTAGGGCAGAGGTCCAGATTAAAGCAAACTCCGTTCAGCATGGAGACCGCAAACATGGTCAGTCTTGCAGTGAAGCCGCAAGACTTCATGTGTATACTGGATCTGAAGGACAGGTACTTCCAGATCCCAGTCAATCCGTCTTCAAGGAAGTACTTAGGATTCAGCCTAGACCACAAGGGGTACTAGTTCAAGGTGCTGTGTTTCGGTCTCTCCACAGCACCACAAGGTTTTACCAGAAGTTTTCACCCTAATATCATCATGGGCACACAGGATCGGCATCCGTATCATCCGTTAACTGGATGACTGGCTGATCCTAGCAGACTCGGAGATCCCTTCTTCGACTCCGAGACAAACTTCTAGGATTTTGCCGGGATCTGGAGATCATGGTAAATCTTGAGAAGTCCTCTCTGCTTCCCACTCAAGACTGGTTTACCTAGGCATGATTATAGACACCAATCTCCACAAAGCCTTTCCATCAGACGACAGGATAGCAAGGCTGAGAAGGGTCGCAAGCCCTTTCCTCAGTCGAGAAGAGCTTCCAACCCAATCGTGGTTACGTCTCCTTGGTCACCTTTGATCTTTGGCTCGTCTAGTTCCCAACGATCGCCTCAGGATGAGATCTCTCCTGTGGCGGGTCAAGTCCCTGTGGAATCAAGGTTGCGATTCCCCGGACGTCATGATCCCTATGGATCCTGCGGAACGGACGGACCTCCAGTGGTGGGTGACAGACGAGAACCTACGAAGAGGAGTGGATCTTCTCGTCCTTTCCTCGGATTTAATGCTGTTTTCGGACGCCTCAAAGAAAGGGGGTGGGGGGGCCACGTTCTGTACCACAGGACCTCAGGCCTGTGGTCAGAATCAGAAAAGTGTCTCCATGTAAATCATCTAGAGATGAAGGCCGGTTTGTTGGCCTTTCAGCAGTTCCAACAATACCTGGCAGGTCACTTTGTGGTGGTTATGAGCGACAACACTACAGTAGTGGCTTACATCAATAAGCAAGGAGATACCTTTTCGAAGCAGCTATCCCATCTTGCAGTAGAGATACTGAGATGGACCGGAGTCCGCTCGATTCTACTATCGGCGCGTTTCATTCCAGACAAGAGGAATGTGCTCGCCGATAATCTGAGCAGAGCGTCTGAGATAGTAAGTATCGAGTGGTCTTTGTGTCATCTAGTAGCCAACAAAGTCCTGACTTTGTGGGGTTCCCCGACTGTGGATCTGTTCGCGACAGCTCTGATCTTCAAGATTCCACTGTACAGTGAACCCTCGTTTATCGCGGTAGATAGGTTCCAGACCCGGCCGCGATAGGTGAAAATCCGCGAAGTAGTGACAACATATTTACTTATTTATTTAACATGTATATTCAGACTTTTAAAACCTTCCCTTGTACGTAGTACTGTTAACAAACTACCCTTTAATGTACAGAACACTTAATGCATGTACTAACATACCCTAAACTAAAACAGGCACAAATATTAAGGGCGACTTTATATCATGCGTTTCCTAAACACGCCAAAAAGCACGATAAAAAATGGCAACCAATGTTTTGTTTACGTTTATCTCTGATTATAATGAAGAAACAAACGCATTTACACATCTGTGTATAGGTTAGTTTCTGCATCGATTATATTGATTATTCAGTACAGTATGTTGATTTGGTTATTACTAATGTTTTACTTAATTTTTCTTAGGACTTCCAAATGAAATTTTTTCTTTATGACGCCGCCTGAAACGACGGCGTCATAAAGTACGCTCAGTAAACAAACTAAGGAATTTAACGCGCATGATGAAAGGGATAAATAATGATATTACAGTAAAAGCTTTAATAAAATATGTTATTACAAATATTATTTACTGTATCTATATAAAATCATACATACGTAGCAAAGCAGGAAAACAATCTACGAGAGAGAGAGAGAGAGAGAGAGAGAGAGAGAGAGGAGAGAGAGAGAGAGAGAGAGAGAGTTGTTTTACATACGTAAATGTAAATTTAAAAAAAAAAAAAAATAGCCCCATTTCATAGAAAATAGATTACAAATATTTTACTTTATCATATTACAGTAGTCTGTATAATACTGTAAAGTTCAGTACAGTATGTTGTTGTTAAAGTCGTGGCGATGAAATTCTCACGAAACAAAAACACGCCATTTGAGTACAACAGCTGATTCTCTCTCTCTCTCTCTCTCTCTCTCTCTCTCTCTCTCTCTCTCTCCTCTCTCCTCTCTCTCTCTCTCTCTCTCTCTCTCTCTCTCTTCGTGTTATACAATACTTACATTTAGATGAAGAAACTAAAATTAGTTTTGTTAGTGTCAATTAAATACGAAACTAAATAATTAGGCCGAGTCTACATCCATTTCAATCATAGCTAAAAATACGGCATCCGATTTCATCAGCAAACCACTATTTTTTGGGAAATATCATTTTATTCTAGAAAATTGCCACTCTTTAAATAGATAATTGCACATTAAGAAAGCGTGTACTTTTGTTTTTAAATTTCGGGTTTGTTTTAAAAATCGAGTATTGTTGACTTCTTTTTTTTTTACTTTTGGCTGTGATTAGATCAGCTGTCATCTAGCTGCCGCTCTTGAGTGTGTACGAATACACTAACAAAGTATCATTTATACCATTTCTTAACTTATTCAAACCGTCTACAGTATACAGTTGATATTACATAAGCACTAATGTGTTATAACCTATCAAATTTTTTTGTTTATTACATTTAAACCCCCCCCTCTCTCTCTCTCTCTCTCTCTCTCTCTCTCTCTCTCTCTCTCTCTCTCTCTCTCTCTCTCTCTCTCTCTCTCTCTCTCTCTCTCTCTCTCTCTCTCTCTCTCTACCTCTCTCTCTCTACCTCTCTCTCTCTCTGTGGGCTACTTTTCACTACCTCCCATTCCTTACCTCTCTCTATCTCTCTAACAAATGATATCTTTGTTGCTCCTCAAAGTTTCATTTATATTGAAAATCAATCACGATTCAATTTTCCTTACTTTCTCCAATCTCGCACCATCGGTCACATCGCGGTATTTTCGATATTTCTGGAAAATCCGCGATATATGTATATACATGGGTTATGAAAAAAATCCGCGAAGTGGTGAATCCGCGATGGTCGAACCGCGAAGTAGCGAGGGTTCACTGTACTTCCCCCCAGTCCCAGATCCCAAGGCACTCTGGCAAGATGCCTCCCAACAACGGGGGGACAACATCAACGTGTACGCCTTTCTCCCGTTCTGTCTGATGAGGAGGGTACTCAACAAGACCAGAATATCGGTTAATTTTTCAATGACCCTCATAGCTCCGCTATGGCATCACGCGGAATAGTTTCCGGACCTTCTGCAATTCCTAACGGAACTTTCGAGAAAATTCCTTCCACGACACGATCTACTTAGACAACCACATGCCAGCATCTTCCACTTCACGCCTGGTGACTATCCAGCATATCCTCGCTGAGAGAGGAATTTTCGCAACAAGTTGCGAGTAGGATGTCTAGACATCTGCGGAAATCATCCGCATCTGTCTACCAGGCAAAGTGGAAAGTCTTCAGTGGTTGGTATCTTGGAAGGGGTATCTCTCCACTAGATGCCACTATTCCAGCAATAACAGAGTTCCTCGTGTATTTGTGGGAAGAAAAGGCGCCTTTCTGTCTTGGCGGTGAAAGGCTATCGCTTGGCCTTAAGTCTAGCCTTAGGCTCAAAGGAATGACCTTCTCTTCCTCGCTGGAACTTAACCTACTCATACGAGCTTATGAACTTACCTGCCCTCAGTCGGATGTGAGACCTCCTCCATGGAACGTGGTTCGGGTTCTCAGGTCTCTTAAGAGACCTCACTATGAACCATTATGCCAAGTTTCAGTTCGCCACCTAACTTGGAAGACGGTGTTCTTACTGGCTTTGGCTTCGGCCAAGTGAGTCAGTAAACTTCATGGTCTCATATGACATCGCCCATGCAAGGGTATGGAGGGAGGGTAACGTTTAAACTCGTCCCTGGGTTGGGTGCTAAGACTCAAAATCAGGGGGGGCCCGGCCGCTCGGTTCGACTCCTTCCGGATTCGAGTCTCCGTTCTGTAACAGATGTCCCAGACCTTCTACTGTGCCCATTGAGGAGTCTAAGGTTATATCTCAGAAGAACGGCTACAGTCCGTCCCCAGGTGCAAGCATTGTTAGCACAGGGAGGATTAAGAGGAGGGTCACCAAGAACACCATCTCAGCATGGATTCGTAGGGTGATCCATCTGTCCCTGAATCCAGACCCTCCTCCGTCATGTCACCCTAGAGCACATGATGTCAGGGGCGTAGCTACGTCCCTGGCCTTCAAGAGAAATTTCTCAGTGATGCAGGTCCTTCAAGCTGGGGTGTATAACCATCAGACAACCTTCACAGCCCACTACCTGCATGACGTGACCCACAGGAGGGTCGATACATTTTCTATCGGCCCTCTGGTGGCTGCAGAACAGCTGGTTTAAAACCTCAGACTCCTTAGTGGACAAGTAGCAGAAGGTTGAGGGCATTGTTACCTGGTCTTATTCTGCATGAATGAAAAGATTTGTCTGGCCCTTATTCTTTTCTTCATACTCCCCTCTTTTGGGGAAAGCAGCATCCTGGGTTCTCTGCACAGCTGACCTCAAACCACTGCAGGTAAACCATGTTTCCTTGTGTTCCTAGTATTAAGATAATACTGTCACGTCCCCATTCCCTGACGAGGTGGTATTGGGAGAGTTCTAGCCTAAAGTTTCTTTCTAAGGGACTACAGGTCAACTTCCTAGGACGAGTCACACTTCAGACCTTCACACACAGCTTACGTAGGCCGCAGCCCTTGCGCAGCAAGGTTCTACCGAGGTGTAGGGACTTCTTATTGTTGAGTGCTGACACACTCAGATACTGAGTCCCCGGGCAAAGCCAAAAGCCAGTACTGGCTGGGACTTACCACCCTTCCTAAGGGGTGAGTCACCCATATTAAATGGCATGGTTTGTAATTCAGTTACGGAAGAAATGACAAATTTGTAGGTAATTTGTATTTTTCCTAACTATACAAACCTTAGCTATTTAATCAAACTTGCCTGCCAACTCTATCTCCCGTGAAGTCCTACCTCTAAGCAAAGTGAGTTCAGCACAGGTGTGTGTGATGGGGGGGGGGTAGTAAACCCTCATTAAAATTCTAATGGCTCGTCATTTCAGCTACGCCGAAAGTAATAACCCATATTAAATAGCTAAGGTTTATATAGTTAGGAAAAATACAAATTACTTACGAATTTGTCATTTCTCTTTTGTTGAGAGGGGGCGGCAAACCTGCCGGCCCCTCCTAACATTATTTCGGCAGACCCTAGGTTGAAGAATAGACATTCTTTTGCCGCCTAGGACGGAGCCGATACTGAAACAGAGTTTCTCCCTTGTGTAGTGGGGGCGGCAACATTGCCACCGTCTTTTACACTTGATATAGGACCCTTTTCCCGGCCCCTCTCTGTCCTTTTACTATGGCCGTTGTCCTGCAATCTCACCGCTTGCCGGCAGTTTGCGTGGCCGACCGGGCTCCTACTTGCCATGACGGCTGCCGGCAGGGAGTCCCTTCTATCACCATGGTTCTTCTGTCCTCCCTTGGACTGCCAGCCACAAGTCCTGTTGCCGGGGTACTAACCCCACAGGTACTGATTCAGTCGGCGGCATGCCGACTGTACCAGTGCTGCCGGGTACTATCGTTTTCTGAGACCAATCCTATATTGAAAGAATCAAATTTCTTCAATACTCTGATTAGAAATCAGTTTACATTTTACCTTACAATATTAAATAATTTAGAAGGGCCAGTGGTAGTACAGTATACTTTCTATCCTTAAAGGTTGGAACCCTTATTTTTGAGCTTCCCTGATCAGGAAACTCTATGGTTTTAATATTGGAAGGGAAGGTCACAGCTATTAACTGGGTAGGATACACAAATATGTGTCTTTTCTAATTTCTAGTTCAGTCGGCGACATGCCGGCTGGACCGTGCCGCCAGATGCTAGCCATACCGGCAGCACACTGTCTGAACTACAGTATATGATTATATAGTAGCCAGTATTTTGCAATATAGTATATACTGAAAACAGAAAACTATAGTATTATTATACAGTAGTTAATTTCTAACATATCTTGAGTACCCTTGTGCAGGCTTCTGCTGAGACTGAACTTATATTGAAAGAATAGAATTCCTTGAATACTCTGATTGGAAATCAGTTATCCTTACCCCACAGTATTAAATAATTAGAAGGGTCAGTGGCAGTGTACACTTTTTCTATCCCTAGGGGTTAGAACCCTTTTCGTTCGAGTTGCCTTGATAAAGGAAACCCTTTATATTTAATACTGGGGGGAGGTTATAGCAATTGCTTGCAAGGGATACAGAAGTATGTGTCTCTCACTATTCCTTTCTAGCTTACTATCCTAAGCTATAATAATTAAAAGATGAAATGTGATGCAGTCTCCTGCAATATTAAGAGTAAGTACTTTTACGGTCATAATGCATGCAGGTCTCATGCCCCCTGCAATATTATTACCGAATCCCTGCAATATTGGGACCCCCAAGTTTTGTAATATCTGTCGGACATTAGTGTGCGAAGGTTTTGATAATCCCAAGTCAGTGGAGTTTAGGGATGTGGCACGTAAGAAACTACGCAAATGGGTAAGAGGGTTCCAGAAGATCTCTCCGGGATCATACCTACCTAACGATAGGATGCGTAGCTTACTGTTCCCAAAAGCAAGTAGTGAAATAGTGGTGCCCCAGGCACGATTCGCACCTCCCTGCGTCCAGTTTGCCATCGGGACGGAGGGCAGGAAGGCACCCCTGGAAGAAGATGACGATGTCGTGTCGGAATTGCTTTCGTCTGTGGTGGCCCTGGAGCCGTTAACCTCGACGTCTTCACCTTCTACCCTTCTATTAGACAAAATGGTCCAGTTACTGGCCCATCTTACGGGTCTAATGGAAAACTTTCGCAAACAAGGCGAAACAAAGGAAGCGAAACTCAAGATAGAGCTCCGTGAAGCTCCACTCATTGCCTTCCGAGGGTCATTCAAGCGACCCAGAGACCAAGACCTCCCGACATGCTCCAAAACCAATCCCTGGAGGTACGCGGAGCTTATGCCCATTTTAGACGGCAAACTCTACATCTCAGAGATGATGGGAGCTGTTCCTTTAGATGAAATCCAGTTTTGGCCAAGCTTTAATGCTTTCCCTGATTGCTTCATTCGACTGAAGCATGAATCAATGTCAGAAAAAGAAACGGAACCGAAGGAATTCATGGTTCTCGACCATGATAAAGCACAGGCTATCTTGTTAATTAGCCTGAGAAAGGCGGGTTATTCGGTTTCGAAAGTGTTCCCACTGAGTAAGAGACACCCTACCTTTCTTGCTCCTGCTTCAATAGCATTCCCCTTTACGTGGAAGGCATTTAAATCTGTTGCCAAGGCAATGGAGGCAGGCAAACCATGCCCTGCACTTGAGGAGTACAAGCCTCTGTCACTAGCCTTGCCCATGCAGGAGAAGGATTGGAAGGAAGTCCACTTAACCTTTTCAGTAGGGAAACTAGACACGGACATCGCTGGACAACAGTTTAGCGAGAATCTCCCTAAACTTTCTGAGTTTCTTTTGTGCAAGGAACAAGAGACAAAGGAGAGACTTGCGGTCTCCTTATCCCTACAAAACTGCAGAGAGATGTGTTCAACCCATCGAAGTACCCCAGACATGCTCATGGTCTTGGCCAAAATGCATATGGCAACCTTAGTAAAAGACCTATATGCCTTTATGAAGGCTAGGAGAGCCTGTAGGGAGTTCGTGTTTGCTGCTGCAACAGTGAAACATGAACCCAGGAAGCTGATATCTTCCAACATCTGGGGTATAGACCTCTTTCCAAACGAGGTAGTCAAAGAGGTAATTGAGAAAGCCACCACGGAGAATAGGAACCTTCTCCAGAACTGGGGCATCTCTTCAAAGAGGAAGTGTTCCACGGATGTGGGTCCCCAACCTAAAAGGAAGACGAAAAAGTCTAGACTTTTTCCTTGGTCTGTTCAACAACATCCCACAGTTTCTATGACCGCGGTGCCCTAGGCAGGCGGTCGAGGAGGTAAAACTTCTGATCAGTCGAAGCAAAGAGACGCTTCTGGTAGGAGGAAGGTTCCAATAGGATCATTGGACCTTCGATCCTTGGGCCCAAGGCCTAATCAAGATTGGACTAGGATGGAAACTAGACATGCCTCCACCATCATTTCCTCAACTCTTCCAACACTCCAACCCCGTATTAGAAGAGTATACCCTATAGCTCTAGAGCATACAGGTGATAAGGAAAGCAAAGTCCATCGAATTCCAGGGAAGGCTGTTATGTGTTCCCAAGAAGGACTCAAGAAAACTCAGAGTCATTGTGGACTTGTCGCCACTCAACAAGTTCAAAAGAAACTGCAAATTCAGGATGTTAATTCATCTACACATAAGGACCCTATTACAGAAAGGGATGTTCACAGTCTTGATAGACCTGACAGGTGCCTATTGACAGCTTCTAGTCAGTCGCCCCCTCTCCTCCTACCTAGGATTCAAGTTACAGAAGATAAAATATGTCCTAAGAGCCATACTCTTCGGACTAAGCACAGTTTCAAGTATCTTCACGAAATTGGCGGACGCAGTCGTGCAATAACCATGCCTAGAAACTGTTCAGGTAACAAAGTACCTGGACGAATGGCTTGTGCTGGCAGCACCCGAAGCGGCTGGTCTGCGAGCATCCAAAGAAGTAACCCAGTTCCTGGAACATTGGGGATGTAAAATCAACTTCAAGAAGTCTCGACTCTCTCCAGCTCAAAGGTTTCAATGGCTGAAAAACCATTGAAACCTGAGGTCACACTGTCTCTCCTTTCCCTTAGGGATGTAGAAGGAGATCGCAGGGTCGGTCAAGAGACTACGGTAATCTGTCAGGATTTCAAGACGCTAACAGGAAAGAGTACTGAACTCGCTCCAGTTCACAGCAGTGACAGACCCAGTGCTAAGAGCACAGCTGAAAGATGTGTCAAGAGTCTGGAGAAGATACGCATCAAACGCTCGAAGAGATCTAAAATGACCGATATCGGTCTTACCTTGATGGCTTCTCAACCCATGGTCGAAGGCCAAAAGCCTATTAAGGACCGTGCCCTTGCAACTACTTCGACTATCGAAGATCATCCTCATGGATGCCTCGACAGAAGAATGGGTAGTTCACTCCCATCAGAGGAAAGCCCAAGGGACTTGGTCATCTCTACTCAAGGCCCTTCTCATTTACTTTTTGGAAGCCATGGCAGTCCTGTTGCTGTTGGGGAAACTCTCTCCATGCAGATCAGGCCTCCTCAGGCTGATCTGGGACAGCGAAGTGATAGTGAGATGTCTGAACCGACAAGGCTCGAGATCGTCCCATATAATCTAGGTGATATTAGCCATCCCTTACCTAAAGAGATGGCACCTATCAGCAGTTCACGTACAAATGATCCGCAATGTGACAGCGGATGCCCTACTCAGGCTCAAGCCAATAGAGTCAGAATGGTCCACAGACGCAGACCCATTCGCTTCCAGATTGGAACAAGTCCCCGAACTGCAGATCGACCTCTTCGTGACGAGTGTCATCAAGAAACTACCTCGATATGTAGCCCTATATAAGGACCCTCTAGAGGAGATAACGGACACCATGTCTCTAGTGTGGAACGGTTTGACCCGGAAATTCCTGTTCCTTCCATCCAATCTCCTGCTGAAGGTCCTCAGCATGCTGAGATCCTTCCAAGGAAAGGCAGCTCTAGTGGCTCCCAAATAGTCCAAGAGCAACTGATTCCCTTTAGAGAGGGAACTGAGGCTGAGGCTGGCCCTTGTACTGAACCCAGCACTATCTCAGAGGGTTCAGAAGTTAATTGTCTTCGCTTCATCACAGAGAGCCCAAACCCTTCATTTCTTGATTTTTCGCCCTAGCGGTTAAGAAAAGATTTGGGATCTCAGAAGGTAATACTGTATAGACTTCCTAGAGGAATACAAGTCTTAAGTTAACTAGAAGACAATATGAATCGTCTTGGAAAAAGTGGGTTGCTTTTGTTAAAGCAAAAGGACCAAAAGAAATTTCAATAAACTTCTGTCTGTCCTTCTTTATCCACCTTCATAATCAAGGTCTGGAAGCTAACACGATAAGTCGTGTAAGTCAGCCTTGACTAGACCTCTTCTATATGCCTTTCAAGTGGATCTGACGAATGAAATCTTTAATAAGGTCCCAAAGGCATGCGATAGGCTTAGGCCTGCAGCTACTCCGAAGCCCATCTCATGATCTTTGGACAAGGTCCTACATTATGCCTCATCTTTGAACAATGAAGATTGTTCTCTCAAGGATGTAACCCAGAAGGTTATTTTCCTGTTCACTATAGCCTCAGTGGCTAGAGTTAGTGAAATAGTAGCCCTATCAAGAAATGAGGGCCACATTCAGTTCACAGAAGTGGGAGAACTGAATCTCTTTCCTGATCCAACCTTTCTCGCCAAGAACGAGCTACCCACTAAAAGATGGGGTCCCTGGAGAATCTGCCCTCTGAAGGAAGATGTCTCTCTATGTCCAGTAGAGTGTCTAAAGGTCTATCTTCGAGAACTTCAGACTTCAGGGGAGGACAGCTCTTCAAAGGAGAAACCTCAGGATCAAACTTATCCCTAAAACAACTGAGGGGGAAGCTCACCTACTTCATTCGCAGAGCAGATCCTGACAGTACACCCGCAGGTCATGATCCGAGGAAAATTGCTTCATCACTGAACTTTTTTCAGTATATGGACTTTGAGCGTCTTCGCTTATATACTGGATGGAAATCATCCAGAGTGTTCTACAAACACTACGCTAAACAAATCCATGAACTGAAGCATTATGTGGTGGCGGCAGGTAGTATATTAAAACCTGTCGTCTAGTGCTGCGATGAACAGTTAATTGATTGGGACTATTAATTAGGGTGAAAAGGTGTTGACACTTCCAGTGTGATGCCTTTTAAGTGAGTGTCACCATGGTGACACTAAGTCTGTTTAAAATATCAGGTGTGGAATTATACAGATAACACTTTCAGGGAAGGAAAAATATTTTCTGTATACGTTGCACGTATAATTCCTTTAACATGTTACATTCCTTTCACTCGTTATTCCATTTAGTCCTTTATTCGAAATAAATGTCTATTAGAGTGTGTAATTGCGTCCTTTCTCGCCCTGCAATTTGCACATTAAAGATGCCAGAGTTCTTATACTTATTTATTTAAGTAAACCTCATATCTTTGTATGCTTACAAACAATGGATATAGTTCACACTGATATTGTTCCGACAATGTATACAAACCGTGAGACCGTTTGTATATCTGGTGGATACTTATGTTTGTTCATATGATATATGCTAACCTTGAGACCCTTTTTCTACTGTCTAGTATGACTCTTCCCTGTAGGGGGCAGGAAGCACTAACATTGTCTATGATTATTGGTAATGACGGATAACGGTAACGTCATTTGTCTCAATGGTCTAGATGACCATAGAAAAATTGTCCCAAGGTTAACGCACCAATGAAAATCCACAGATACAGTACTTTCTAGTAATTCTCTGGTAAACTTCCATCAGGACGACATGGCTTGAGCCCAAAAAACGAAATTTTGAGTGGTGAAAAATCTATTTTTGGGTGAGATAGCCATGTCGTCCTGATGGACCCACCCTCCTTTTCTATAGAAAAGGCCTTCGCAGAATCCCTCCCGAAACTACTATATCTGTAGCACCATGCTCAATGCTACAAGGAATGACTGCCATCTTGATACTCAATAGCAGTATGGGAAATAGGGTAACCTTGATAACGTCTCGCCTTCCAAAATTGCCACTCTTCACCTTCGAGGCGAAAACGCTATTCAGGGGGAAGATTGCTGTGTCGTATCAAGATATACGTCCCCTGATTTATGCAATATCCTTAAGAGAATGTTAAGGATATTCGCGCCAGGAGTTAGAATTCTGGAGACCTAAAAGTAAATTCTTTGGGAATATCACTGTAGTTCATATATCCCTTGGAAGCTACTATTAGGAACCTTCCATCAGGATGACATGGCTATCTCACCCAAAAATAGATTGTGTTGATACGACTTGAGTCCTCTATTTGTGAAGCCTCTGCTTCCAAACAGCACCATGTAACAGTCTTTCTTTAACCTTGAAAAGGCATATGACACTGCATGAAGATATGGTATACTTAAAACCATTCATGATTTGGGATTACAGTACTAGGAGAACTACCATTGTTTATTCAATCATATATTTCAAATAAATTTTTTCAAGAGAGAGGGGGAGAAACCCTATCTGAGAGGAAATGTCAGGAAGGAGAAGTTATCCAGGGTAGTGTGCTAAGTGTAACCTTATTTGCTCTAGCCATTAATGGGATATCCTCTGTCATTCATCAAGGTATTCTTTCAACACTATTTGTTGATGATCTCTCCATATCATTTGCTGGAGCTAGAATGGCAATGGTTGAGAGAAAACTACATTTTTAAAAATAAAACTTACCTGCTGGTTATATAAGAATGGCTAAAGTCCCTGACGCTCCGGCAGAACTATTCAAAACTCGCGGCTAACGCAGATATGCCAGGTGTACACTAGCGCCCTAGTGGACTACAGGTAGAACTACTCCAACTTATTCAGATTTTCTCTGCCGGCCATACTGGCCAGAACGTTGAAAATTCACTCGCTACTTACATTCAATTGGACGGTTTATTTGGTGATGTACTCTGTCTTTTTGTTTTTGGCTTTTGCTTTAGTGATTTCCTTTTCAAATTTTCTTGAAATCTTTATTATTTTGGGGTTATTTAGTTATTTTGACCTTTGTTATTGTTTAATTTTCTCTTGTCACTTTTCAATATGGCCAACCCCTCCCCTGTATATAGGAAGTGTAGTAAGGGTTGTCAGACTCGCCTTCCTAAAGGTTCTGTTGATCCGCACACAATTTGTGTTAAATGTAGGGGAAAATCGTGTGCTTATGGGGATCGGTGTGAAAAATGTTCTTCGTTAACGGAAAGTCAGTGGGTAGCTTATGAGCGTTATACTCAGAAATTAGAGAGAGATAGGATTAGACGTAGTTCTTCTCGTTCTGTAGATTTATCTGGGTCTGATGTCATTAATCCTATTTCTTCCCCCGTAGTGGTAGATCAAGAGCCTAAAGAACCTACGATGAGGGAGATGTCCGCAATTCAAGCTCTCGGTGTGAGGGTTGAATCTTTAGCGGTGGACAAAAAACAAATTATGTCAGAAATTAATTTACTTGAAGGTGGTCGTACTAGTGATCAATCAAGTGTTAAAAGTTCGACGAATGTGTTAAGTTTTGTGGAGGGCGCGCCTGCGCGATCCTGTCGTTCGCCTAGCCTAAGACCTCTGTCAAGGTCCCGGAAGGGGAGAAGTTATGTCGAAGGGCGAAAGGGAACGAGAGGTTTCATCAATCGCGTAGACGTTCCCTCGAGTGATCCTGCTAACGTAGCTTAGGTCGCTCACCCTCACCATAGAAAAAGTGAGGTTAGTGTTTTGTCCCCTTCTTCAAATGAAGGGTCACGTGACGATAAGTGGTGTAAAGCCTCTAGACCGATTAAGAAGAAAGTTCAGTCAGTGGAACAGCGGCACGTTTCCTCCCTGCAACAGCCAGGCTGTAGTCATTGGGAGACACCTGAACATTTACGGTCCCTTGACGAGTGTTCGCCTGCGAAGCGCTCGAATGTGGGTTCCGATGGAGATAGAGTAATTGATTCGGATACGGAGTTAATATCTGGTTCGGGTGTGACGGTTCATGCTCCGCCTCTCCGTTCGGACTGGTACTTTTCTCCCGAAAGGGGTGAACGATTGGAGAGCGATGAAGAGGGCGAATTCGCTATAGAAAAGGCTGCACAATTATCTCCTCAAGGTGATCCAAAGTGGTCTATGTTGTTGGACATGAAACAGCAGCTCTCGTCGATGATGCAGTCTTATTGACCGGCTGTTGGCGGTGCGGCTGGGCGTCAGTCTTCGGTGGTAGACCCATTGTCGCACAGGCGGCCTGTTGTCTCTGGGACTGACGTGATATCGCACAGGCGGTCTCCCAGCTTCACTGCTCAGCGGCAGGTTGAAATAGATTTGTCTCGGCAGAGCTCTGTTTCACAACAGCTATTAAAAGAACATACAGCCGATCGTCAGTCCAAGCGTGATGACGTTCGCCAAATGGCGGAACGAACCGCGAAGCGGCAGGATGGGAACAGGCGCGAGGCGGAGTGTCAGCGGCAGCAGCAAGCGAAGCCTGAGCGGCAGCGTGACGAAGCTCAGAAGTTAATTGATGAAGGCGCGGAGCGTCAGCGGCAGCACCAGGCAAGCGCCAAGCGTCAGCGTGACGACCCTCGCCAGTCGAGTCATGAATGGGCAGAGCGTCAGCGTGAGCGCGGCGCGCCAAGACGCCGCGGAGCGTCAGCGCGAGCATCGCTTGAGCGCAGCGCGCCAGGACACGACGGAGTAGCAGCGCCAGCTAAATTCTTCCTATTGTAAAATCAATCGTGACAGGAAACGCAAGGCGAGTGGCTGTCAATTGGATGTGGATATGGAACAACGCAAGCGCGCCCATGTCGCCACTGATGCGCCTGCACAGGAAGGTCAACGTTTGGATCGAAGCACAGCTCCAATCTCTGATTTGTTAGAAGAAGATCCGGATGAGGATTGTTCAGGGCTTTTGAGGTATTTAATTTGCTTGACTGGTCACTGGGAGCCTTAAGCAGAAGAGTAACCGAAATGAAGGACACGGACACAAGTAATCTTATCCAACTTATGTGTTGTATGGACAGAGCAGTTATGGATGGTTCTAACGAGCTGGCTGCTTTGTTTACTGCAGGGGTTATAAAGAAGAGAGCTACTTTGTGTTCCTCTCGGGGTGGGGGGGGGGGGGGGGGGGGAAGGAGGTCACTCCATGTCAGAGACCGGAGTTGCTTTTTGCGCCCATATCTTCGGCTCTTTTTCCGCAGGACTTAGTTAAGGAAGAAGTGGCTGCAAATTTGACTCAGAAGGCTACTCGGGATTTGGTTACTAAAACAGCCAGTAAAGTTTTGCCTACGTCCTTCTCTTCTCGTCGAACTAAGGAGGGCACATCATATTCTCATTCTGCTCAGCCCTTTCGAGGCAAACCTGCTGGGAGAAGTAATTTCAAACCCGAGGCAAGGAAGTCAAAGAAAAGAGGAGCCAAGCCCAGTCGAGGCAGGGTCTGACTGCTCTCCCCTTCAAGCAGCAGTGGGAGCCAGGCTAAACAACTTCTGGCAGGCCTGGGAGAGGAAGGGATTGGAGGTCACTCCGTGTCAGAGACCGGAGTTGCTTTTTGCGCCCATGTCTTCGGCTCTTTTTCCGCAGGACTTAGTTAAGGAAGTGGCTGCAAATTTGACTCAGAAGGCTACTCGGGATTTGGTTACTAAAACAACCAGTAAGGTTTTGCCTACGTCCTTCTCTTCTCGTCGATCTAAGGAGGGGACATCATATTCTCATTGTGCTCAGCCCTTTCGAGGCAAACCTGCTGGGAGAAGTAATTTCAAACCCGAGGCAAGGAAGTCAAAGAAAAGAGGAGCCAAGCCCAGTCGAGGCAGGGTCTGACTGCTCTCCCCTTCAAGCAGCAGTGGGAGCCAGGCTAAACAACTTCTGGCAGGCCTGGGAGAAGAAGGGATCGGAGGTCACTCCGTGTCAGAGACCGGAGTTGCTTTTTGCGCCCATGTCTTTGGCTCTTTTTCCGCAGGACTTAGTTAAGGAAGTGGCTGCAAATTTGACTCAGAAGGCTACTCGGGATTTGGTTACTAAAACAGCCAGTAAGGTTTTGCCTACATCCTTCTCTTCTCGTCGAACTAAGGAGGGGACATCATATTCTCATTCTGCTCAGCCCTTTCGAGGCAAACCTGCTGGGAGAAGTAATTTCAAACCCGAGGCAAGGAAGTCAAAGAAAAGAGGAGCCAAGCCCAGTCGAGGCAGGGTCTGACTGCTCTCCCCTTCAAGCAGCAGTGGGAGCCAGGCTAAACAACTTCTGGCAGGCCTGGGAGAAGAAGGGATCGGACCCTCGGTCCGTACGTCTTCTAAAGGAAGGATACAAGATTCCGTTCGTATCAAAACCTCCTTTAGCCGCAGATCCTGTGGATCTTTCGCCCAAGTACAAGAGAGAACCGAAGAGGCAAGCCATGCACCTTCAAGTGTCGCTTCTGCTCGAAAAGAGAGCGATAGAAAGGGTGCGGGACTTGGAGTCTCCAGGGTTTTACAACCGCTTGTTCCTAGTCCCCAAGAGTTCAGGGGAATGGAGACTGGTTCTGGATGTGAGCGCCCTCAACCGCTACATCGAGAACTCAAAATTCACCATGGAGACTCAGAAGACTGTGCTGGTAGCAGTGAGGAAAGGCGACTGGATGGTATCATTGGACCTCCAGAACGCTTATTTCCATGTTCCGATACATCCAAGCTGCAGACGTTATCTGAGGTTTGTATACAGGAAGGACGTCTTTCAGTTTCGAGCCTTATGTTTCGGCCTCTGCACAGCTCCTCTGATTTTCACGAAATTAATGATGAATGTGGCGAGCATGCTGCACTCGAGAGGCATCAGAGCCTCCCTGTACTTGGACGACTGTTTGATAAGAGCTCCCTCGGTCGATCGCTGTTTGAAGGACCTTCAGTTGACCCTGGATTTGACAAAAGAATTGGGACTTCTAGTGAGTTCAAAGAAGCCACAGCTGACTCCATCCCAGAAGATCCTTTATTTGGGGATGGATATTCAGAGTCAGGATTTTCAGGCTTTTCCGTCACCTGCAAGAGTTCAGTCAGCACTTCTAAGGCTGGAGGCCTTTATGGAGAAGAAAGTCACTTCAGTAAGAGAATGGATGAGTTCTGGGAACCTTCTCGTCTCTAGAGAAGTTTGTATCTCTGGGGAGACTGCACCTACGCCCCCTTCAATTTCACCTCAATGCTCTTTGGAAGAGGGGAGACAGTCTCGACAAGGAGAGTATTCCCGTTACGAATACGATCAGAGCACATCTTCGATGGTGGAACAATGCTCACAAACTCAGCGAGGGCCTCTTGTTGGAGCAGAGGAACCCAGACCTCGTGTTGTTTTCAGACGCCTCAAATTCGGGGTGGGGAGCAACATTGGGAAAAAGAGAGATCTCAGGGCTTTGGACAAAGGAACAGAGGGCTCTTCATATCAATCAGAAGGAGCTCTTAGCGGTGCACTTAGCCCTCAAAGGATTCGAGGATCTTATCCTAGGCAAGGTGGTTCAGGTCAATGCGGACAGCACCACGGCCCTAGCGTACATAGCGAAGCAGGGGGAGACCCACTCGAAGTCTCTGTATGAGTTAACGAGATCTCTACTCATTTGGGAAAAGGAAAGGAGGATTCTTTTATTGTCTCGATTCATTCAAGGAGCCAAGAATGTGAGTGCGGACAGGCTCAGCAGGAGGGATCAAGTTCTGTCCACAGAATGGACGTTGCATCTGGATGTTTGCAAGAAGCTGTGGCGATTATGGGGTCGTCCTCTCATAGGTCTCTTTGCAACCTCCAAAACAAAGAGACTGGGAACGTATTGCTCTCCAGTTCCGGATCTCGAGGCAGCTCACATAGATGCGTTCCTGTTAGATTGGACACACATGGATGTTTACGCGTTTCCACCCTTCAAGATCCTATACAAAGTGGTGCAAAAGTTCGTATCTCACAAGGGGACCAGGATGACCCTAATTGCTCCTTTCTGGCCGTCGAGGGTCTGGTTCACGGAGGTACTGGAGTGGATAGTGGACGTGCCGAGAAGCCTTCCGTTAAGAACAGATCTTCTCAGACAGCCCCATTTGGCAAGAAATCACCAAAACCTTCAAGCTCTACGTCTAACTGCCTTCAGACTATCAAAAAACTCGCAAGATCTTGAGGTTTTTCGAAGGAGGCAGCCAAGGCTATTGCAAGAGCAAGGAGAACCTCTACCATTAGGGTGTATCAGTCCAAATGGGAGGTATTCAGAGAATGGTGTAGGGCTAACTCGGTTTCTTCGTCCAATACCTCTATAACACAGATTGCTGACTTCTTTTTAGATCTGAGGAATAAGCGTAACTTCTTTGTCCTGACGATTAAAGGATACAGAAGTATGCTGGCAACTGTTTTCAGACATAGGAATCTGGATCTTTCCAACAATAAAGATTTATAAGACCTACTTAGGTCTTTTGAAACATCTAAGAGATGTCATCAGGTATTACCTGCCTGGAATTTGGATGTAGTACTTAGATTCCTTATGAGTTACAGGTTCGAACCTCTGCACTCGGCCGCTTTTAAAGATATGACTTTGAAGACCCTTTTCTTAGTGAGCTTGGCGACGGCTAAAAGAGTCAGTGAGCTCCATGCTTTCAGCAAGAACATTGGATTCAGAAACGGAAGAGCGATATGTTCCTTACAGCAGGGTTTTCTGGCCAAGAATGAACTCCCTTCTCGTTCATGGTCGAAGTCTTTTGAAATTACTAATCTCTATGACATATTGGGCGATGAGATAGAAAAAGTACTCTGTCCTGTTAGAGCTTTAAGGATATATTTGGACAGAACAAAGAGCTTGAGAGGCAGCTCTGAGGCACTCTGGTGTGCAATCAAGAAGCCCTCGCAGCCTATGTCGAAGAATGCTCTATCCTTTTTTATAAGGCTTTTAATTAGAAGAGCTCATACACAGTGTGATGAGGCACATCTTAGACTGCTCAAGGTGAAGGCACATGAAGTCAGAGGAGTGGCTACTTCAGTAGCTTTTAGACAAAATCGTTCTCTGCAAAGTATAATGGATGCGACTTTGGAGAAGTAAGTCTGTATTTGCATCCCATTACCTTAAACATATTCAGATTCTTTATGAGGACTGCTACACTTTGGGTCCATTCGTTGTTGCGAATGCAGTAGTAGGTGAAGGATCTACCAATACGTTCCCCTAATTCCTAGTACCCTTTTCTTTCTCTTGGAACTTTGTTGTTTTATGGTTGTATGTGGAGATTGGTTGACAGTCTTCCGCAATCTATTGATTTGGTCAGGTGGTCATGTTGTTCCTTGAGAGTGCCCTGAACAAGGGTATTAGTTGAGGTCCTGTCATGTTATAGGTTATGGCACCATTTGACAGCTCTTAGAGATCTTCAGCCCCCTGGGTGGACTGCTGGATCTTCTAAGGATAGCAGACAGAATGAGGCAGAGAACCATTGCAGTCAGCTTCCTTATCAGGTACGAACCTCTTATATTAGTTATGTGTAACTATTAAGTGAATTTCCAATTAAATTGCTGTCTTTGACCCGCCACCAAGGGTGTCAATCAGCCATTCTTATATAACCAGCTGGTAAGTTTTATGTTTAAAAATTATATTTTCATAATAAAATAAATTTTTAGATTATACAGTACTTACCCGCTGGTTATATAAGTTATAATCCCACCGTCCTCCCCTCTAGAGACCAAGGGGCAAGGAAAATCTGAATAAGTTGGAGTAGTTCTACCTGTAGTCCACCAGGGCGCTAGTGTACACCTGGCATATCTGCGTTAGCCGCGAGTTTTGAATAGTTCTGCCGGAGCGTCAGGGACTTTAGCCATTCTTATATAACCAGCGGGTAAGTATGTTCAAAAATTTATTTTATTATGAAAATATCATATTACAATTGCTAAAATTTTTCAGTGGGCTGATATGAATGGATTTGTTTTCGAGAAGCAAAACTACCATTGTTCATTTTTTCGTATTCGAGGATTACATCCAGGCCCGGATATATACATCAAAGATTATCGGATCTCGTGTAAATGAAGCTAGATTTCTAGGGTTGATATTTGATTGTAGACTAACATGGGTTTGTGACTTGAAAGCCTTGAAAATAAAATGTCTTGAGGCTCTTGAATCTTTTAAAAGTTTTATCTCATACATCATGGGGGGCAGACCGCAAAACTTTTTTAAAGTTATAAGTCTTTAATTTTTTCAAAAATTAGTTATGTATGGGAAATATACTCCAGCCACCCCAAGCCAACTAAAGATATTAGATTCTATACACCATGCTGGTATCAGATTGTCCACAGGAGCCTTTAGAACTTCGCCTTTCCCAAGCCTCCTTGTTGACGCTGGAGAATTACCTTTAGAGCTTTACCGAAAGTCTTCTATTGTTCGGTATTGGTTTAGGTTGCAAAGACTCCCTAATTCTTTAGCCTGTCAGACTGCAAATTTTTTAATTCATAGTAGATATTTCGAATTGCACCCAAAATCTTCTCAACGTTTTGGTTACCGGGTAAAAACAATAATAGATAGTCTAAATGTAGGTAGAAATAAAGTGCTCTCATGTAGGATATCATCAACCCCTCCTTGGAAATTACCGGAGATATCTTTCTGTAAATATTTTATTGATATAAAAAAGTGCATGACTGACTTAGAAGCCAGGTTGCTCTTAATGGAACTTGTTGAAGAACATAGAGATTCGACTTTTATATATACTGATGGCTCCAAATCCGATGCTGGCGTTGGATTTGGAGTATATAGTAGTACAGGTACTTTTAATTGTAGAGGTGCACTTCCTCTAGTAACCTTTATATTTACTGCCAAATTATATGGCATACTAATTGCTATTGAGAGAATAGCATTGAAAGATGAGGGCAATTTTACCATTGTTATTGATGCAAGAAGTGCCCTACTAGCTTTAGAGATTTTTAATTCCAATAACCCTTTAGTTTTAAAGATTTTAGAGTGACGTCTTTTTATTGGAGTGAGGGGTATAACAGTTTGATTTTGTTGGGTTCCAGCACATGTAGGTGTGTCTGGAAATTAGAAGGCAGATTTACTGGCAAAGAATGCTGCAGCTCAGTTGCTACCAAGAAGGTATCCCATTCTTTGTAATGATTTTTTACCGTGCATTAAGAAGTTGGTTCATGATAATTAGCAACAACATTGGGATAGTTTGGTTCAAAATAAGATAAAAGAAATAATGAATGTTATATCCCCTTTGAGATATAACATGATGCCCCGAAAGTGGGAGACTACCTTTTGCCATCTCTGCATTGGTCACACTTGGTTGACACACGAGTTTCTGCCAAAGGCCCAACACTAACCGCATTGCGATGACTGTTTGGTACCTTTAACAGTCAGGCATTTATTGACCGAATGCCCCAATTATAGCAACTTAAGGATTAGTTATCTGTTTGAGGCTCGAGGTGAGGATGGCAGGTTCATCCTTGCCAAGATTCTTGGACGTCATGTGTCCTACTAAGCGAGCGGCATTTTTAGATTTATTTTGATTGTACGACAAAATAGCTAGTCCCTCTGTAGCTAGTTCCAAAATAGCTAGTCCAAAATGGCTAGTTCCAAAATAGCTAGTATAACAAAACAGTTTTTTCAATATTAATCTTACCCGATGATCATGTAGCTGTCAACTCTGTTGCCCGACAGAAATCTAAGGACGGGATACGCCAGCGATCGCTATACAGGTGGGGGTGTACACAACAGCGCCATCTGTCGAGCAGGTACTCAGGTACTTCTTGTCAACAAGAACTCAATTTTTCCTCTGTCGTGCCACCGGCAAGACCTACTTGGATACGCTGTTGATTCTGGAGTTGTTTTTCACGATTTTGGTGATGTATTCGCTCTAGATTTTAGCCTTCGCTATTCAGGAATCTTTATCATTAGCTTAGCAAGCTTTTTTATTTAATTTGGATTAATTGTTAACAAACTTTGCTAGATTTTGGAATTCCCCCTTGACTATTTCTACAATTCAAGATGTCTGACCAGTCTCAAGTCCCTAAGTACAGGCAGTGTAGTGTTAGGGCTTGTACTAGGCGTCTTCCGAAGGCCTCCATAGATCCTCACACCGTTTGTTCCAATTGTAGGGGTAAATCCTGTCAATTGGAAGATCGATGTGAGGAATGCGCTGGGCTTTCGGAATTCGATTTTAACGAATTCCTTAAAAATGCACGTAGGCTAGAGAAGGATAGGATCAGGAGGAGTTCTTCTCGCTCTTTTGATTTTTCCTCTCCCCATGCCCCTCAACCTATTCCTTCCCCTGTAGTGGTGACTCCCGACCCTGCTACTAGTGCTCAGCCCTCCATGGCGGACATGATGCGTGCCATTCAGGCTCTTGGTGACAGAGTGGAGTCATTGGCTAATGACCGTAATCAGCTTTTGGCAGATGTCAAAGAGCTGAAAGCGCAAAGTGCAGTGGGAAGTGTTGTGAGTGCAAGTGAAGTGAAAAGTGTCAGTGTCAGTGTTGCGCATGAGGGTACATCTGTTCGTGCCAGTCGTCCTCCCAGTCCGGGACCTCTTGCAAGCTCCCAAGCCCAGGGGAGAAGCAATGTCGAAGGACCAAAGGGTTCGGCAGGCCTTGATCAGCGTACGGATGTACCCTCAGTGGTTGCGGACGTTTCTGTCAGAGATCGTCCCATCCACAAACAGACGAATGAGCCCTATCATTCCTCGTCTGTGGAAGAAGTTTCGAGGAAGAAACGTTGGACCAAGGTCTCACGACCTCTCAAGCGTAAGGTCCCTTCCGAGCGAGTCCAACGGCCCAGGTGTAGCCACTGGGTCAGTTCGGACTCGCCGCAGTCATCTGAAGACTGCACACCTCCCAAGAGAGGTAGAGTGGTTCCGCAGCAGGCAACTACTCCGTCTGTTGCCGCACCAACCACGGTAGATCCTAAGTGGTCCATGCTGCAGACTATGCAGTCTCAGCTTGCTTCCTTTATGCAGGAGTATCGTGCTGAGAAGGTTGACACGGCACCAGTTAACCTACAACCTGCCACGGTTGTGCGCTCAGCAGATACTGCGGCTGCCTGCTCCCACACTCCACCTGTGAGAGCTCCACCACCGATGCGCTGTCCACCCTGCCAGACGCATGTTCATGCTGCACCCTCCGTTGACATGCGTGAGCTACCGCATCAGCAGTGGGAAGGTGCTGTCGAGCTGCCGTGTTTTGACACAATGCGGCATGCTCCGCAACCCATGCGGCATACTCCGCATCCCATACGGCATGCTCCGCAACCCACGGCAGTCCCTCCCACGCACCAGCACTCTGCTTTTGTTGTTGCCAGCTCGCAGACTGACCAGCAGCGGCATGATGTTGGATCCGCAGCAGCTACGCATGCACCCGTGCTGCCGGATTCAGCCGTTCAGCTTTCTGCTCCACCTTTGCCACTTCCTACTCAGCTTTCGGATGATGGAGTATCTGATGACGAAGCTGCACATTTGGACGATCCGCACTCCGACTTAGAAGGACCCAAGTCTACGCCTCCCTCCTTAGACTTTCGGAAAGTCCTTGCCTTGTTCAGGGACTTGTATCCGGAACAGTTTGTGTCTGCAACCCCTCGCTCTCCTCCCTCCGAGTTTGCTCTGGGCATGCAGTCAGCAGCTCCTGCCTTCACCAAACTTGTCCTCGCATGCTCATCCAAGAGAGCTTTGAGGGTTATGGGAGAGTGGTTGCAGTCCAAGAAGCAACTGGGAAAGACTGCTTTCATCTTTCCGCCTACCAAGCTTGCTTCCAAATCTAGCGTCTGGTATGCCACGGGAGAGGAACCCGGCTTGGGAGTTCCTGCCTCTGCCCAGGGCGACTTCTCAAGTCTGGTTGACTCTCCCCGCAGGCTGGCTATGAGACGATCTAAGATTTGCTGGTCCTTTTCTGACATGGATCATCTGTTGAAGGGAGTCTTTCGTGCTTTTGAGATCTTCAACTTCCTCGATTGGTGTTTGGGAGCGTTAAGCAGAAAGACTTCCCCTTCGGATAAGGACTCTGCCATGCTTATCATGTCTAGCATGGACAAAGCCATTCGGGATGGGTCTGGTGAGCTTGCGGCTTCGTACGTGTCGGGAGTGCTTAAGAAGAGAGAACATCTTTGCTCCTTCTTGTCGTCTGGGATCACTCCTTGCCAGAAGTCGGAGTTGTTGTTTGTTCCTCTCTCCAAGTGTCTCTTTCCGGAGGAGCTGATCAAGGGGATGGCTGCCTCGTTGATCCAGAAGGATACCCATGACCTGGTGGCATCCTCCGCACGTAAGGCTAAAGCTTTACCTTCCGTGCCTAGACCTTTCCGTTCTGCCGCAGTGGACACACCAGCGACTAGGTTCATCCCGCCCTTTCGTGGCAGAACCTCCAGCAGAGGAGGTACCCGTGCCGACAGTCACCGTGGCAAATCGAAGAAGGGTTCCAAGTCCGCAAAAGGCAGAATCTGACTGCCTACCTCTCCAGACAGCAGTGGGAGCCAGGCTCAAGAACTTCTGGCAAGCTTGGGAGAGCAGAGGTGCAGACGCTCAGTCTGTGAAGTTGCTAAGGGAGGGGTACAGAATTCCGTTCTGCCGCAGTCCCCCTCTAGCATCGTCTCCCATCAACCTCTCTCCCAACTACAAGGAGAAGGACAAGAGGCTAGCGTTGCAACAAGAGGTGTCGCTCTTGCTACAAAAGGGAGCGGTAGTCATAGTCCGGGACCATCAATCCCCGGGCTTCTACAACCGTCTCTTCCTGGTAGCGAAGAAGACAGGAGGTTGGAGACCGGTGCTGGACGTCAGTGCTCTCAATGCTTTTGTCACCAAGCAGACGTTCACGATGGAGACGACGAAGTCGGTCCTAGCAGCGGTCAGGAAGGAAGACTGGATGGTCTCGTTAGACCTGAAAGACGCGTACTTTCATGTCCCCGTCCATCCAGACTCCCAACCTTTCCTAAGGTTCGTCTTTGGAAAGGTCGTGTACCAGTTCCAAGCCCTGTGCTTTGGCCTAAGCACGGCACCTCTTGTGTTTACCAAACTGATGAGGAATATTGCCAAATTCCTTCACTTGGCAGACATCAGAGCCTCCCTCTATTTAGACGACTGGCTTTTAAGAGCTCCGTCAAGTCGTCGCTGTCTGGAGAATCTCAGATGGACTATGGATCTGACCAAGGAATTGGGCCTCCTGGTCAATATAGAGAAGTCCCAACTCGTCCCATCCCAAACCATTGTCTATCTAGGTATGGAGATTCAGAGTCGAGCTTTTCGGGCTTTTCCGTCGGCCCCAAGGATCAGTCAAGCCCTAGAATGCATCCAGAGCATGCTGAGAAGGAACCGATGTTCAGTCAGGCAGTGGATGAGTCTAACAGGGACACTTTCATCGCTGGCCCAGTTCATCGAGTTAGGGAGACTCCACCTCCGCCCCCTTCAGTATCATCTAGCTGCTCACTGGAGAAAGGACATGACGCTAGAGGCGGTCTCAGTGCCTATTTCCGAAGAGATGAGGTCTACACTGACGTGGTGGAAGAACAGCATTCTTCTCAAGGAAGGTCTACCATTGGCTGTTCAGACCCCCGACCACCGTCTCTTCTCGGACGCATCGGACACGGGCTGGGGTGCGACACTGGACGGACAGGAATGCTCGGGCACGTGGAATCAGGAGCAAAGGACACTTCACATCAACTGCAAGGAGCTTTTGGCAGTTCATCTGGCCTTAATAAACTTCAAGTCCCTCCAGCTAAGCAAGGTGGTGGAGGTGAACTCCGACAACACCACAGCCTTGGCGTACATCTCCAAGCAAGGAGGGACTCATTCGAGGAAGTTGTTCGAGATCGCAAGGGACCTCCTCATTTGGTCAAAAGATCGAAAGATTTCGCTGGTAACGAGGTTCATTCAGGGCGACATGAATGTCATGGCAGATCGCCTCAGCCGGAAGGGTCAGGTCATCCCCACAGAGTGGACCCTTCACAAGAATGTTTGCAGCAGACTATGGGCCCTGTGGGGTCAGCCCACCATAGATCTATTCGCTACCTCGATGACCAAGAGGCTCCCGATGTATTGTTCTCCGATTCCAGACCCAGCAGCAGTTCACGTGGATGCCTTTCTTCTGGATTGGTCCCATCTAGACCTGTATGCGTTCCCTCCGTTCAAGATTGTCAACAGGGTACTTCAGAAGTTCGCCTCTCACGAAGGGACACGGTTGACGTTGGTTGCTCCCCTCTGGCCCGCGAGAGAATGGTTCACCGAGGTACTGCAATGGCTAGTGGACGTTCCCAGGACTCTTCCTCTAAGAGTGGACCTTCTGCGTCAGCCGCACGTAAAGAAGGTACACCCAAGCCTCCACGCTCTTCGTCTGACTGCCTTCAGACTATCGAAAGACTCTCAAGAGCTAGAGGCTTTTCGAAGGAGGCAGCCAGAGCGATTGCCAGAGCAAGGAGGACATCCACTCTCAGAGTCTATCAGTCAAAATGGGAAGTCTTCCGAAGCTGGTGCAAGGCGAATGCAGTTTCCTCAACCAGTACCTCTGTAACGCAGATAGCTGACTTCCTGTTACACCTAAGGAATGTAAGATCCCTATCAGCTCCTACGATCAAGGGTTACAGAAGCATGTTGGCAGCGGTCTTCCGCCACAGAGGCTTAGATCTTTCCACCAACAAAGATCTACAGGACCTCCTTAGGTCTTTTGAGACCTCAAAGGAGCGTCGGTTGACCACACCAGGCTGGAACCTAGACGTGGTTTTAAGGTTCCTGATGTCGGCAAGATTCGAACCGCTTCAATCAGCCTCTTTTAAGGATCTCACATTAAAGACTCTTTTCCTCGTTTGCTTAGCAACAGCTAAAAGAGTCAGTGAGATCCACGCCTTCAGCAGGAACATAGGTTTTACATCTGAAACGGCTACATGTTCCTTGCAGCTCGGTTTTTTGGCTAAAAACGAGCTTCCTTCTCGTCCTTGGCCCTAGTCGTTCGAGATCCCAAGCCTGTCCAACTTGGTGGTGAACGAACTAGAGAGAGTACTTTGCCCAGTAAGAGCTCTTAAGTACTTTTTAAGACGTACAAAGCCATTACGAGGACAATCAGAAGCTTTATGGTGTTCTATCAAGAAACCTGCTTTACCGATGTCTAAGAACGCAGTTTCTTACTACATCAGGCTTTTGATTAGAGAGGCCCATTCTCATCTGAAGGAAGAAGACCTTGCTTTGCTGAAGGTAAGGACACATGAAGTTAGGGCTGTCACTACTTCAGTGGCCTTCAAACAGAACCGTTCTCTGCAGAGTGTTATGGATGCAACCTATTGGAGAAGCAAGTCAGTGTTCGCATAATTTTACCTCAAAGATGTCCAGTCTCTTTACGAGAACTGCTACACCCTGGGACCATTCGTAGCAGTGAGTGCAGTAGTAGGTGAGGGCTCAACCACTACATTCCCATAATCCCATAACCTTTTTTAATCTTTCTCTTGAAATGCTTTTTATTGTTGTTTTTTGGGTTGTACGGAAGGCTAAGAAGCCTTCCGCATCCTGGTTGATTTGGCGGGGGGTCAAATTCTTTCTTGAGAAGCGCCTAGATTAGAGGTTGTGATGAGGTCCTTTAGTATGGGTTGCAGCCCTTCATACTTCAGCACCTAGGAGTCGCTCAGCATCCTAAGAGGATCGCTAGGCTCAGTAAGGAAGACGTACTTAAAAAGGCAGAGTAATGGTTCAAGTCGACTTCCTTACCAGGTACTTATTTATTTTATGTTTGTTATTTTGAATAACTGCTAAAATGAAATACGGGATACTTAGCTTCTAATGTTAACATGTATGCTGGTCTCCACCCACCCCCCTGGGTGTGAATCAGCTACATGATCATCGGGTAAGATTAATATTGAAAAATGTTATTTTCCTTAGTAAAATAAATTTTTGAATATACTTACCCGATGATCATGAATTTAAGGACCCTCCCTTCCTCCCCATAGAGAACCAGTGGACCGAGGAGAAAATTGAGTTCTTGTTGACAAGAAGTACCTGAGTACCTGCTCGACAGATGGCGCTGTTGTGTACACCCCCACCTGTATAGCGATCGCTGGCGTATCCCGACCTTAGATTTCTGTCGGGCAACAGAGTTGACAGCTACATGATCATCGGGTAAGTATATTCAAAAATTTATTTTACTAAGGAAAATAACATATTTCCAAAATAGCTAGTATACCAAGTTAGCTAGTACCAAAACAGCTAGTGAACTAAAAACTGGGATAAAAAATACTTAAAAACCTGATAGACTTTATTTAAAATTCATAAAATTATTTTGTAATGCCAGTATACAAGAAATAAACTTATTAAGATTTAATAAATTCATTGGTAACACCAATATACAAGAAATAAACTATTTAAAATTCATATTTAATCAGTATTTTATAAGATAGGTAATACCACGACGGAACTCAAATGTCGACATTTCTTCATTTTGGACTCTTTGTTTTAAAGTTTGAATCCTTCCATTAATTTCTTTGGCTTTTTTGCTTGTAATCTCCCTTTCGCCCAGTAAATAAGAGGTCAACTTATTTCTTTGCATAGTTTCTTCCTTCTGAATACCTCTTAAAAACCGCCATAAGGAAAGCTGCAGGGAATCATATAGGGTTTGAATCGCTCGGTGCCATCCTTCAATCTTGTTTGTGGTACTCGGTAATCCATCTGTCGACCTTTGTGCAACGCTCCAAATCATTTGTGAAAATAGAGGCGGCTTTCTTCTTCCTTCTGTTCTTTGAGGTCTTCCAATGTATGTATCTTCGAAGTAACAGTACAATTCTTCCATTTCTTGCTCCATTTGAAGATCTTCTAATGTGTCCAGCAATTCTTCAAATGCTTTGGTTATATCATCTGGGTCTAGGAATGCTAAAGCAGCAAGCAATTTAAAATAAAGGCGAGAGTTAGTATCAGTTACTTAACTATTTGTTAACCCAATACTTTGAATTTTCCTCCAAATTGCCTGTGAAAGATGGAAGAAACACCCTTGTAACTCTAAATTTGGAAAGACGTACTGTATTTGAAAGCATCCATAAATGGTTTCTCAAAATCTGTGGTAATTGTTTTTGGCTGTAAGTCTGGGTGCTTTTCTTTCAAGATACTATAGGCTTTTTTATATGTTTCCTTTGTTTTATTTATCAACAAGATGTAGACATATGCAAATAAATATTCACTTTTAATAGCGTGGATCGTGTACAGTTGATAAAATAATTGTGGAACCATTTTGAATGTACTGTCCCACATCCAGTGTGAAGCAGTTGCAAGTATGTCTAGCATTGTTTCACTTGCGATTATTAGTATTTCATGAGAATCACTTTCATCATAAAGTAAAAAGCATTCTTTAGCTCTCCTTATAGTAATTGTTTCAAATTCTTAAGGTAATTTGATTTCTGAAAGTGATTCCGGTTCTGTAAAGTAGCCTTCTGTTTTTTTACCTTTTTCGTTGGATGCATTTCGTAAGTGCTTTTCTTTTTGGCGTGCAAGACGAAGTTTCACAATCAATATTTTGAGTAATGTTAGCAATGATTCTGCATGGTGGAGCTGTTGAACCAGAAGCTTCGTTTCTTAACACACAAGGCTATCGTAACTTTTTCCCTTGGGCATACCGGGTGCATGTGAATGATTCTGACCCAAACTTACATCACTTGTATCACTATAATCAACCGGAGTTGTAGCAGTTCCCTTGCAGCCTTTGATGACGCATCTCCAGTTCTGCGTTTCGTTATTGGTTGTATTCTTTCGATAAACTTATCGCTCATGACATATTTGGTCACCTCCTTTTTGCGATTTTATCACTTTCATGTTGATGGGCTTGTCAAACTAAAACACATATTTTGGATATCTCAGATTTAAAGTTATTTTAGATAGCTCAGATTAAGAGTTACCAGTTAGAACTTACTGTTTGGAACAAGATATTTCAGAACCATCCATTTTGGAATATGCTGTTTTGGTATACAGTGAACCCTCGTTTATCGCGGTAGATAGGTTCCAGACGCGGCCGCGATAGGTAAAAATCCGCGAAGTAGTGACACCATATTTACCTATTTATTCAACATGTATATTCAGACTTTTAAAACCTTCCCTTGTACGTAGTACTGTTAACAAACTACCCTTTAATGTACAAAACACTTAATGCATGTACTACAGTACCCTAAACTAAAACAGGCACAAATATTAAAGGCGATTTTATATCATGCGTTTCCTAAACACGCTAAAAAGCACGATAATAAATGGCAACCAATGTTTTGTTTACGTTTATCTCTGATCATAATGAAGAAACAAACTGGAGGTAGAGCTTTGCTTATTACCCAGACATATTTCCCATACTTTTCCCTTAGAACTACATCACATCTTCCTACTTTAGATATATATATATATATATATATATATATATATATATATATATATATATATATATATATATATATATATATATATATATTATATATTTTATATGTATACACATATACATACCTACATATATACATACATACATATATACATAAATACATGCATACATATATATATATATATATATATATTACTGTATATATATGGGTTATGGAAAAAATCCGCGAAGTGGTGAATCCGCGATGGTCGAACCGCGAAGTAGCGAGGGTTCACTGTACTAGCTATTTTGGAACTAGTTTTTTGGTATACTGGCTGTTTTGGAACTAGCTATTTTGGAACTAGCTGTTTTGGTATGCTAGCTATTTTGGAACTAGCTGTTCAGGACTAGCTATTTATTTCAGAAGCAGGTCTTCTGAAAACTATTTAACTTTTATAATGACAACTTAAATATTGTGGTTTTAATTGAATACTCTTCTATTTTTTTGGTATAATAAATGATATCAGCATCAGTGACCTTAGATGTCAGGATTCCAGAAAAACTTTAAATAAATCAATCTATCAACAAGCATCCAATAAAGTGAATGCCTAACCTAGAATGATACCATAATTGTAAAAGTATATATGCAACACATTTCAACAAGGCTAACTAAGAACTTCATATAAAACACTGATTAATATGAAAATATGAGCTTCCAGCTTTGGCCATGCGGCAGTAGCGAGATGAAAAACGGACGCATCACGCAGAAAACAAGGGCGAGATGCGAAATTCTCCATGAAAAAGGTTGAGGTACTCAACTTAACTGATGTAGTAGAAGCAGAAGCATCCATAATCCCAAAATTGCACAAAAACTTGTAAACAAGCAGAAAATTCCCAAAGCAAGACAGTGAAGATGGCACTGCAAGAAGGAATGGCGAACCACCGATCATGTTTACAGTAACACAGTGGGATCAGAGTTTTAACGCCTCTCCTACGTATCCAATCCTATCCCATATTCTTCGAGACAAGGTTGACTGTATTTGGGGAAGGATAGCCGTGGTTGTTTCAAACACGTCCCTGTTACATAGACGATATCTTTTGGGATTTTCGCTACAGGGATAGTAACCCTGTGATATCTCATCATCGTCATCATCTCCTCCTACGCCTATTGACGCAAAGGACCTTGGTTTGATTTTGCCAGTCGTCTCTATCTTGAGGTTTTAATTCAATACTTCTCCATTCATCATCTCCTTCTTCGCACTTCGTAGTTCTCAGCCATGTAGACCTGGGTCTTCCCATTCTTCTAGTGCCTTGTGGCATCCAGCTGAATGTTTGGTGAACTAATCTCTCTTGGGGAGTGCGTAGAGTGTGCCCAAACCATCTCCATCTACCCCTCATCATGATCTTGTCCACATATGGCACTCGAGTAATCTCTTTTATAGTCTCATTTCTAATCTTGTCCTGCCATTTAACTCCCAATAGCCTTCTTAGGGCTTTGTTCTCAAATCTACTAAATCTATTGGAGATTGTTTCATTGTCATACCATGACTCATGTCCATACAGTAACACCCATCTCACTAAACTGATATACAGTTTGATTTTCATATCTAATGTCAGGCGATTTGATTTCAGATTTTGCTTCACCTAGCCATTGTCTAATTTGTTTTTTCTTTCTTTCACTAAACTCTAATTCTAAACACCCTGTATTGGATATCATTGTTCCAAAATACTTATATGGTTCTACCTCATTAATCCTTTCTCCTTCCAATGATGTTTCATCTTCATTTGAATACTCCCATCTCATCAACCTCGTGGGATATTTCATGCGTTCCGGTAAGTAAGATTGTAAATTATGTGGTGTTCTACTAACTAGGATAGCATCATCAGCATACTCTAGGTCTGCTAAATTCCTATCACCAATCCAGTCCAATCCTTCTCACCATTTCTGACTGTTCTACGCATTACAAAATCCATGAGGAGGATAAACAACATAGGTGACATCACATTTCCTGGGAGTACTCCACTGTTCACTGGAAATTCATTTGATAAGACTCCATTAATATTAACTTTACACTTGCTATGCTCACGAACAGACAATCAAATTCATATAGTTAAGAGGAATTTCATAACGCAGGACTCTCCACAAAAATAGCCGGTGCACACTATCAAAGGCTTTTTCATAGTCCACAAATGCAATCAAAAAGGGATTTCTATATTCTATATTTCAAAACGAAAATTTGGTCAGTGCAACTTCTATTATTTCTAAATCCTGCTTGTTCATCTCTCTGCTTTTGATCAATCTTTCTCTCCAGTTTCTTAATAATAAGCTTAAGCATATATCTACAAGTAAAATTCTCAGGTACAGTAGACCCCCAGGGTACGGCGTCCCCAGCTTACGTTTTTTTCACATTACGGTGTGGAATACGATGTTTTTTCGTCCCCTCGTTACAACATTTTCCCCACCTTACGGCATCAAATTCCAAAATTCAAGCTTGTCGGTTTTTACGCGTACGACTGTGCGAGTCCCTCGCCTACCACCACGCTCATACGTCACTGTGTACGTCACTAAGAAGCTGGTCTGCTATTGGTCGTTGTCACGACGTCACTAAGATGCCGATATGCTATTGGCCGAAATCCCTCCTACAATGCCTGAGAGAGATGCTGCCTCTCTCTCTCTCTCTCTTTGTTAATCGCGCGCTCAGTTCAGAATCTCGTGTGTGTTTCGTAAAGACTTGATCCCGTGTGAGTGCTTGCGATATTGTATTTTTTGTGCATTTAAGTGCTTAATTCCAACTTTAATTTGTTAGCCATGGGTCCTAAGATTGCTAGTGATGTTAAAGGGAAAAGAAAGAAGATGATTACCATGGAAACAAAGCTGGAAATAATAAAGAAATACGAAGAAGGCATGCACATGGGGCTTGTTGTCGATGAGGCTGACATCGATAACCTTATCGAGGAGCACAGGGAGGAGCTTACGACTGAAGACTTGAAGGAGTTGGAGGCAATGCAGTTGACCATCATTCAAGAAGAGCACCGCTCCAGTGGTGGAGAGGACGGAGGGGGGGGGGGGGGGGCTGAAGAAGCGACATCGGTAGAAATAAGGGAAGCTATCAGTTGGTATGTAAACCTTACGAGATTCATTGAAAAAAAAAAAACACCCAGAAAAACTTCACACAGGTTGTTTTCTGGAGAGTGTTAATGACAAGTGTATGAGTCATTTTAGAAATATTTTGAGGAGTCGTCAGAAACAGGCTTCTTTGGATAGATATTTCTCCAAAAGAGGTGTCAGAAAGCAAAGATGATGTAAGTGATTCTATTAAAAAAGCTAAAAAAGAGTAATTTTTTTAGTTCTAAAAAAAAAATCATAAAAAAAAATTTCAAGACAAAAATGATGAAAAAAAGCATTTTTGATTTTAAGTGTTTAATAGTATGAATTAATTTATTATTAAGTGTGCATAACATAATTAGCATTGATACGATTTTATATCTGCCGTCTCCTCCCCCCTCTGCCTCCACCCACTACCAGCTCAAGTCACATCACTCCAAAGGCAAATAAAATTTAATTTTTCTTGTAAAGTACAGTATATAATTTTTTTTTATAATGTTATTTAATTATGTACTGTAATGTACATGTATATTATATATAAGTATACTGTAGTACAGTATACTATTTTGTTACTAATTTTTAATATGTACTGTATATAAAATTTTGATGTTTTTACTTAGGGTTTTGCACGTATTAGCTATTCTATTGCCCGCCATACGACATTTTCACCATACGATACCAACTCTGGAACGGATTAATTCCGTATGGATGGGGTCTACTGTATATCACACGCTGGAAATATCCCAAGTAGAAAGTTGCTTAGAGAAACTAACATCAGGACGACATGGCTCTAGCCCAATAAAGTATATGCATAAGAATAAATCACAAATTTGAAAGTTTGTTATGTAATTACCCTTCTAATACTGTAGTTGTAACGAGTTAAAGAAGCAGTTAAACAATGTAACTATATCTTTTCTCTGAGTTTTGTTGTCAAGTTAACCTTCATGGTAAATGGAGTTTTGGAAGAAAGTCAGTCAGTAAATTTCTGTCAAAGGAGCCTGATGTGTTTTTCTTAAACACCAAGTAACTATAGGAACCTAGGTCCTTCAAGGTATACTTCCCACCTCAACCAGCCCTCTGAGTCCCATGCCTAAGGTTAAAAGGTATTAGTCTAGCTGACTGACAAGTGGGTGAGGCTTCTCCACACCACCCGTCAATAGTTATAACTACTGTACTTGTTTATGATCATATGGCTGTTGTAGCTTGTGCTAAATTCAAACTTCTATTAAAGGACTCAGGTTTGTATACCTAGGAAAATACAACTTTCTGTACTGTACTTTTAAAAATTAGAATTTTTCCTAGGTATGCAAGCTTGAGTTGTTTAAATTAGATCTCCCATCTTAACCACCCTTCTTGGTTCTGGGCTTAAGTTCAAGAGTGGTTAGTTTCTGACTGGGATTAGGCTGTGTTAACAATTTAACGGCTTTTCCAGCTCACATTTAAGTCATTTCCTATTTTAAAAGACTGCGGTTAATAGAAAAAGAAAAATACAATTTTTAAATATTTAACTTAGCCGGTGGATATATAGTGTATATAGGTAACGTCTCCGACGGTCCGGCAGCCGATTCAAAACTCGCGGGCGATCGAGGGGTTGGGTTACTGGGTGTACACTAGCGCCACCACTCGCCAGGATACCATCACTATTCCAAAGTTCTCCAGTTCTTCTCTGCCGAGTTTGGTGTAAACATTGATTCCTTGGTCGCGCTAACCTCAAGTTTTCTACAATTGGTGAAGTACTTGTTTATGGTTTATGGCTTTCGCTGTGTTGGTTATTCTTTCGACTGTTCTTGAACAATAAAGATCTTCAAGAGAAATTCTATTTGAAGGGAGAGAAAAATTTTTTCCCTTGCTTTTTTTATCTCTGGATTTTCCACGATAGAGAGAGAGAGAATATTGGCCGACCCTTCCCCCAGTGTATGAGAAGTGTGTGAAAGGCTTTAAGTTTTTAGTATTTATTTAATCACTTTATAAATTCTTGTTGATATTTATAGATTTACCTCTATATTTTTATATCTCTCCCGCCTTACTTGAGCCTCATCGATCCTCACTCCATTATTACTAAATACAGAGATCATTTTGTAATTTTATGGATCGATGGAATGAATATTTTAAGAAAATATTTTAAGTGAGTTTATTTATGCTACGCGGTTTTCTGTCTATCGATAGAGAGAGAGAATCACGGTTTCTCTTTGCATCGATTTTGACGTTTAGTTCATTCTCCTTACAAACTGAAGTTTTTTTTTTTAAATACTAAATAAAGGAACATGTTATTTTGCAATGTACTAGTCCTTTTAGTATTTTTCTTTAGTCAAATAATCTTTTATTGACGGAGAGTGAGTGACTTAGCCAGTACTCTCGTAACAAGAGAGAGGGAGAGAGAACGATCCAAATCTTTATTCTTGTCCCAAGTCACTATACAGGGAGATAGAGAGTGAGAGACGTTGTTCTTCTCGATTCAGATATTTATTCTCGTCCCAAGTCACTGTATAGAGAGAGAGGGAGAGAAAACGTAGTTCTTCACGATCTAGTTTTTTATTCTCGTCCCAAGTCACTGTAAAGGGAGAGAGAGAGATAAAACAGTTCTTTGCGTTCTAGTTTTTTATTCTCGTCCCAAGTCACTGTACAGGGAGAGAAAGAGAGAAAACGTAGTTCTTAGCGATCTAGTTTTTTAGTCTCGTCCCAAGTCACTGATCCTTTTTAACTTTTACTTTTTATATTTCACTTTTACTTATATATATGTATATGTTTATTAATTTTTAAATGTGTGATACAATTATGTACTAATGAGCTTACACTAAAGGACATATTTCGCAATTCTAACCTTTTGGCTTAAGGGAGAATTGCTTGCTACAGATAGAAATCAGCTTTATTCATGTCCGATGTGAAATTATTAAAAGATGTGTGTCAGTGAAATAAGTGCGAAAAAAGTGTTCAGTGTTGTGGAGGGTTCGTCTGTTCTTACTTGCCGCTCACCCAGTCCGAGACCTCTTTCAAGCTCCCCAACCCCTGGGAGAAGGAAAGTCACAAGACCAAAGGGAGCGATAGGTATTAAACCACGAACAGACGTTTCCCTCTCGAGTTGCAGACGTTGCTCCTCACGATCGTCCTTATTATAAGAGAGACGAGACTAAGTTCTCCTCGTCTTCCGATGACGTTCATGTTAGTAAGAAATCTTGACGTCAGGTTTCACGACCTCTTAAGAGGAAATTGGTTCCTTTAGAACAAAGTCAGCGTCCTGGCTGCAGTCACTGGAGCAGCCCGGAACGTATACCTTCATCAGAGAAAGGTTCGCCTGCTAAACGTTCTTTTTTAACGTCAGATTTTGTGGCTCCGGAGGCCCCTGCAAAGAGTCACGGTGCTGTTGTTTTATCTGGTCGTTCCAGACTTGACTTGAGTGCTGCTACTCCCGTTATTAGTGCTGACGTACCCAACGTCACGGTCCGATCCTTGTGTTCAAGATCCTAACTTTAGTGTTCTGCAGGACATGCAGTCTAAGCTGTCCACCTTAATGCAGGCCTACGGTCCTGTTCCTGTTCGACAGGAACCCTTACTTGCGGAGCGTCACGGTTCCGCTAAGCGTGACTCAGTTCATCAATCATCTAAGCGTGAGGCTTTAAGTCACGCTGACGTGAGCCCTAGTGTTAACTTTGCTGTCAAGTGAGATACTGATCGTAAATCTCGACGTGACGTTGAACGTCAGTCCTTATAGTCCAACCGTGACGTCGAGCTGCAGTCACGACGTGACGTTGAACTTCAGACACCGCAGTCACGACGTGACGTCGATGCAGTCCCGACGTGACATCGTCCTTCAACCTCTACTTGTTCTTTATCGACAGGTTGATGCTAGTTGTCAAGCTTTTCCATCGCGACTTCTTAATGGCTCTCAACCAAGTAGAGACAGACTTCCGGATGAAGTTTATTCTGAGGGGGAAGAGGATATTTCTCCTTTCCTGCTGTACCTTTGGGTATCTTGTCTGAAGTAGAGGAACCTAGATCTGCCTAACAATCTTTATATCTTAAGAAGATCATGACTGTTTTTAAGGAAGTTTTTCCTTCGCATTTTGTTCCTGCGGCTCCACGCGCGCTTCCTCCAGAATTCACTTTAGGGTTGGCTGCCACAGCTCCCTCTTTTTCTAAATTTGTTCTCTCGCGGTATTCTAAGAGAGTTTTGCATTTGCTGAGAGAATGGTTGAAGGCTATAAGAAGTCTTAGCAAGTAAATCTTTGCCTTCCCTCCAGCCAGATTGAAGAACTTCTGGCAGGCTTAGGAAGGAACAGGAGCAGACCAATGGTCTGTCCTCTTGTTGAAGGAAGGGTACATTATACCTTTTGTAAAGAAACCTCCTCTTGTCCAAAAGCCGATAGATTTCTCTCCCAGATACCGAGAGGAAGCAAGAAGATAAGCTTTGCATCTACAGGTGTCCCTCTTGTTAGAGAAGGGAATTGTGGTGAAGTTTTCTAAACCTTCAGTCTCCAGGCTTTTACAACTTCCTCTGCCTAGTTCTAAAGAACTCAGGAGGTTGAAGACCAGTGTTGGACGTGAGCACGCTCAATGTGTTTATCCTGAAAACAAAGTTCACTTTGGAAACTTCCAAGTCTGTGCTTGCAGCAGTAAGGGAAAGTGATTGGATGGCCTCATTCGATCTCCAGGACGCTTACTTCCATATCCTTATCCATCCGACCTTCCAACTATATCTAAGGTTCGTGTATGGGAAGGAAGTGTTCCAATTTCGAGCTCCTCTTGTGTTCACAAAGCTCATGCGGAACGTGGCGAGTTTCCTGCACTCGACAGGTGTCAGAGCCTCCTTTTACTTAGACGACTGGCTACTCAGGGCGTCATCCTTCATTCGCTGTCTGAAGGACCTCAGATGGACCTTGACCCTAGCGAAGGACTTAGGTCTCCTAGTAAACAAGGAGAAGTCTCAACTGACCCCATCTCAAACTATTCTCTATTTGAGGATGGAGATACGGAGTCTAGTTTTTCGGGCTTTTCCATCACCATCAACACTCAAGCAAGCTTTCTTAAAGATTCATCTTTATCGGAAAAGAAGCAGTTGCTCTGTAAGGATGTGGATGAGTCCACTGGGAACACTCGTCTCTGGAGTAGATTGTCTCCCTAGGAAGACTGAATTTTCGCCCTCTCTATTTTCACCTCAACCACCATTGGGACAGGGAGAAAGGCTTAGAAGAAGTGTCCATTCCACTTCCAGAAAAGATCACGACTTGGCTGAAATGGTGGGATGTCAATCTCAGACTTCAGGAAGGCCTCTCTCTTGGCCACAACAACACAGACTATGTGTTGTTCTCAGACGCTTCGGACGCGGGGTGGGGAGCAACACTAGACACTCTTAGAGTGCTCGGGCCTTTGGACCAAAGACCACGTAAAGCTTCATATCAACCAGAAGGAGATTCTAGCAGTTCTTTTGGCCCTGCAAAGTTTCAAAGACTGATTCGAAACAAAGTGGTGCAGGTGAACGCAAACAACACCACTGCGTTAGCCTGCATCGCTAAGCAAGGCGGGACCCACTCGCAGTCCCTTTACTTAACTGCAAAGGATCTCCATGTTTGGACTAAGGAAAGAAGGATCTCCTAGTTTGGACGAAGGAAAGAAACATCACCTTACTTACAAGGTTTATTCAGGGAGAAAGGAACTTGATGGCAAACTGCCTAAGCAGAAGAAGCCAAGTCATTCCCACTGATTGGACTCTTCATCAGGAGGTGTACGAGAAACTATGGTGGATATGGGAACGTCCGTCCATAGAACTGTTCGCAACCTCAATAACGATGGGGCTTCCTTCTTACTGCTCTCCAGTTCCAGATCCAGAAGCAGTCCACGTCGATGCGTTCTTACTGGACTGGTCTCCCCTGGAGGTGTATGCGTTTCCCCCATTCAAGATCATTTACAAAGTCCTACAGAAGTTGGCCTCTCACGTTGGGACCAAGTTGATGTTGGTTGCTCCCCTCTGACCATCAAGAGAATGGTTCACCGATGTACATCAGTGAATGGTGGACTTTCCAAGAATCCTGTCAAGGTGGTTGGATCTTCTCAATGAAGAGGTTCCATCAAAGCCCCCACACGCTTCATCTAACTGCCTTCAGACTATCAAAGACTCTCTAGAGCTCGAGAGTTTTTCGAAGGAGGCAGCTAGAGCAATTGCCAGAGCAAGGAGATCCTCTACCATCAGGTTCTACCAGTCTATATGAGAGGTATTTCGAGATTGGTGCAAGGCCACCTCCTTTTCCTCGTCCTATACCTCTAGAGCTCAAATCGCTGACTTCCTGCTACACCTTAGGAATGTACGTAACTTTTCTGCCTCTACCATTAAAGGTTACAGGAGCATGTTAGCTGCAGTGTTCAGACACAGGGACCTAGACCTCTCAAGCAATAAAGTCCTTCAAGACCTTCTCAAGTCTTTCGAGACTCCCAAGAAGCATGAGGTAATGACCGCCATCTTGGAACCTGGATATGTCGTTAAATTTCTGATGTCTGAGAAATTTTGAACCTTTGCACTTAACCCTTTTACCCCCAAAGGACGTACTGGTACGTTTCACAAAACCCATCCCTTTACCCCCATGGACGTACCGGTACGTCCTTGCAAAAAACTGCTATTTATATTTTTTTTTTTTGCATATTTTTGATAATTTTTTCAGAAACTTCAGGCATTTTCCAAGAGAATGAGACCAACCTGACCTCTCTATGATGAAAATTAAGGCTGTTAGAGCAATTTAAATGAATTATATTGCAAAATGTGCTTGAAAAAAAAACAACCCCTGGGGGTAAAGGGTTGGAAGTTCCAAATAGCCTGTGGGTAAAAGGGATAACTTCTTTTAAAGATCTTACTCTTAAGACACTTTTCTTAGTGAGTCTTGCTGCTGCAAAAAGGGTTAGTGAGGTTCATGCCTTCAGTAAGAACGTCAGCTTCTGTACTGGTAAGGCAGTATGCTCTTTGCAGCTTGGTTTCTTAGCCAAGATTGAGCGTCCTTCCCATCCATGGCCTAAATCTTTTGAAATCCCCAACCTGTCAGATGTGGTTGGTAACAAGATAGAGAGAGTCCTATGACCTGTGAGAACACTTAAATTTTACATTGACAGAACCAAAAATTTACGTAGTGAATCTGAGTCTTTATGGTGTTCGGTCTAGAAGCCCTCCTTACCGATGTCTAAGAATGCCTTATCATATTTTTTCAGGCTCTTAATTAAAGAGGCTCAAGCTCACTGCAGTGAGACTGACCTTCGATTATTGAAAGTAAAGACTCATGAAGTCAGAGCTGTGGCAATGTCAATGGCTTTTAAGCAAAATCGTTCCTTACGAAGCATTATGGACGCAACCTACTAGAAGAGTAAATCTGTGTTCGCTTCACATTATTTAAAGAATGTCCAGACTCTTTATGAGGACTGCTACACGTTGGGACCATTAGTAGCAGCAAGTGCAGTAGTGGGTGAAGGTTCTACCACTACATTCCCTTCATCCCAATACCTTTTATCTTCTCTTGAAACTATTGTTTTTTGGGTTGTATGTGGAGACTGAGACAGTCTTCCGCAATCTTTTGATTTGGCGGGTGGTCAAACTTGTTTCTTGAGAGCGCCCAGATCAGTGGTATTGTTGAGGTCCTGTCATAGGGGTGTTCACCCTATATATGACAGCTCCTAGAGGTCTTTCAGCCCCCTGAGTGGATCGCTGGGCTTCATAAGGATAGCAGACTAATGAGGCAGAGTATCATCAGAGTCAGCTTCCTTATCAGGTACTAATCCTTAAGTTTGTTTTATATCAAAACTCTTGAGTTATATTCCTACAATGTTTAATGCTGGTCTCTTACCCTCCTAAGGGTGTGAATCAGCTATATATATATCCACCGGCTAAGTTAAATATATAAAAATTATATTTTCATATTAAAATAAATTTTTGAATATACTTACCCGGTGGATATATATAATTTAACCCCCTCCCTTCCGCCCCTCTAGAGACCCTACGGGCAGAGAAGACCTGGAAAACTTTGGAATAGTGATGGTATCCTGGCGAGTGGTGGCGCTAGTGTACACCCAGCAACCCAACCCCACGATCGCCCGCTAGTTTTGAATCGGCTGCCGGACCGTCAGAGACGTTAGCTATACAGGTATATATCCACCGGGTAAGTATATTCAAAAATTTATTTTAATATGAAAATATAATTTTTGAAAAAATTTAACATAAATTGAATGTGATTTGTGAGGTATTTTAATAATTATTGAATACTTTGTTTGTTCCGTAACTGAAATACAAACCACGCTATCTAATAGGGGTATTACTTTCGGCGTAGCTGAAATGACGAGCCATTAATTTTTAATGAGGGTTTACTACCCACACCGCTAGTTAGCGGGGGTAGGGGAGGGTAGCTTGCTACCCCGCCTCCCCCTCTGACACACCTGTGCTTGAGCTCACTTTGCTCTCGGCTCGGATGGTAGTCGGACGTGTCCGCTTTCATCCTCCCCGTCATTTGGCAGCCATTTAATGCTTTTTTCTTTTTCTAGTTCTGTTTGTGAAGTTGGCCTCTGCGATTATGCACACCTGCCCTGGGTTTCCCGACTGCCCCTGTGGAACATTCATGTCGGCGGTCGAGACCGATCCTCACACCCTTTGTCTTTCTTGCAGGGGCCAATGGTGTGATAGCAATAACAGGTGTGGTGAGTGTAGGGAGTGGTCTATCTCCCAGTGGGAGAGTTTTTGCGATGTCGGAAGAAGAAGGCCAAACAGGATATTTCTCCTTCGAAGGTTTCTTCGAAAGGAGAAAAACCCAAGGCCTCTTCTTCCGTTGCACAAACCTCCTCTGAAGCTCCCACTTGGTCGGTCTCTTTCGAGAGACCGTCGAGTGGTAGAGTAGACCGATGTACTGTTTACCAAACTCGGGGCTCGAGAGATGACGTTGCTTCCCCTAGCGAAGCAGCTCCACCTCTCCCCCCGGGGGATGATATGTCACTAACCCGCCTTTGTTCAGCTTTGGTCCTCCCTGGGGCTTACGGGTTCGCCCTCCAAGGAGGTTTTACTTGACCACATCCGATTGGGTGCCGCTGTCAAGCAATCTCCGTCACCGACAGAGGTTGATCCTCTGTCTTCTTGTCGACGTTGTGGTATCAGAGGTATCAAATGCGGTATCACCCATCACCTCTGCCTCTTCAAACCCTACGGTAGCTGACGGCTTAGTTTCTCCCGATCCTGTTCAACCAACGAGGGAGAAACTAAGTCCAACAGTCTCTCCTGCTAGTGTTTCTTCCCCTCGGGGGAGTTCACTTACAGAGACTCCTTTTCGGAGGACTGCAGAAGGTCAGCTCGCTGACCCTACGCCCCCCAGAGGGCGCATTCGTCGCAAGGCTCGCCTTCCTCTTCGCCAGAGAGGCCTTCCTTCACCTGCGGTGAGGAGGCGCTTCTTTGGTTCAACATCTTCGATGCAGTCCCCCGCAGAGGAGCCTCGACAACAATCACCGATCAATGTTCCTGCATTGGTCCTGGACCTTTCTGTAGATCGTTCGCGATCTCCTACGTCGACCTTCCACCCGACAGACCTGCCAACCTGCCGTCACCTTTCCTGTTTAAACCTAGCAAAGTTTCATCTGAGCACGATAAGGCGCGCCACCCAGATACGCGCTATGCGCCAACGAAACCTGACGAACGCGCTCTAGTAGCTCGTCAGGCCCCATCAACAAACCCTAACACAGGGCATTAAGGGCGTATGCGCCAACACGCACATACGTCCTAACAGGAGCACAGCTCCACTACGCGCTATGCACGCACTCACGCACATAAGCGCCCACGTTCTCCTGCACGCCAGGCCTTGCCTAAACCTAAGCCTACGCGCCCACGCCCACGTCCAGCTGCGCGCCAACTCTCACCTGCGTGCCAGCTTTCTCCTGCATGCAGTCAACCTCCTGCGCGCCAGCGCTCTCCTACGCGCCAGCCCTCTCCTGCGTGCCAGTGCTCTCCTGCCAGCGCTTTCCTACTCGCCAATGTTCTCCTGCGTGCCAGCGCTCTCCCACGCGCCAGCACTCACGCCCAGCAGTTAACTCTCGTGCGCGCCAGCGCTCTCCCGTGCGCCAGCACTCACGGCCAGCATTTAACTCTAATGTGCACCAGCGATCGACTGATCTGGGCGCTACTAGGAAGTCAATCTGACTGACTTCTCTCACGCACCAACGCTTGCCATCGCGCCAGTACTCGCCTTCGCGCCAGCTCTCGCCATCGTGCCAGCGCTCCCCATCGCCCGCACGCATCCGTGAGGAAACGCGCGCGCGCCCCGCGCGCACTCGCCTATCCTTTCCTACGGATTCGCGCCCACATTCTGTCGTGCACCCACGAGCAGCACAGGCTTCAACTGCACGCCCGCGCGCTAGGGGTCTTTCTCCTGCGTGCGCGCGCCCTACGACTGGTACAGGCATGAGTGAACTCTTGCCTGCGCGCCCGCGCGCTTGACGCCTTGATCTTGCACGTCCGCGGACGCGAATACTCTCCCGCGCGTGCGCGACAACAGTCTCCCGCACACGCTCCTGTGCACCCAAAGTCTCCCGCATGCGCTCCTGTGCGCCCACAGTCTCCCGCATGCGCTCCTGTGCGCTATCAGTCTCCCGCGCACCCACGCGCATGCCCGCTGTCTCCCGCGCGCCCACGCACACGCCTGCTGTCTCCCGCGCGCCCACGGGCACTCCTGCTGCTGTCTCCCGCGCGCCCGCAGTCTCCCACTTCCCACGCGCGATTCTCGGTATTCTCCCTCGCGCGAGCACCATTACTCTCCCTCGCGCGAGCACCATTACTCTCCCTCGCGCGAGCACCATTACTCTCCCTCGCGCGAGCACCATTACTCTCCCTCGCGCGAGCACCATTACTCTCCCTCGCGCGAGCACCATTACTCTCCCTCGCGCGAGCACCATTACTCTCCCTCGCGCGAGCACCATTACTCTCCCTCGCGCCAGCACCATTACTCTCCCTCGCCCCAGCACCATTACTCTCCCTCGCGCCAGCACCATTACTCTCCCTCACGCCAGCACCATTACTCTCCCTCGCGCCAGCACCATTACTCTTCCTTGCGCCAGCACCATTACTCTTCCTCGCGCCAGCACCATTACTCTCCCTCGCGCGAGCTTCAATATCCTCCCGTGCGCGAGACTGCTAAACTACGCACGGCAAGGTCGCCATCACCTCATTCCACTCCCCGCAGGCGCATACCAGCGTGCATTGTGGGAGAAGGGAAACATCTAGAGGGGTCCAAGATCTCAAAACCTTTTCAAGCAAACCCATCAATGATGAGAACTCCTCCCAGGGATCCTTCAATTCCTGTCCCTTCAAGGGATATGTCTGACAGCGCATCTGTCAGCCAACAGCCCTGATTCGGTGCACTGATCAGAGCCATAACGCAGGCGTTCAAGCCTGTGATCTCTGAATTAGGGCACAGATCCATGGCTGCTTCTATCCCTTTGTAGAGAAAAAGAGGAGTTCCAGACGCGGTAACTTTTCCAAGGGCAAAACTGACTCCACGCAACCCTTCGAAGCAGGTTCCTTCTTTCCCCCAGACTGTCTCTCCTTCCCTTTCGGACGAAGATTTCCCGTTCTCAGGGGAATCACGCGAGGAGAGAGTTTCCCCCATCGCACCAATGAGGGAAACCTCTCCTCGCGCCGAGATGTCTTCTCAGGCGGTGACTGAAAGGAACATGCTGTCATCGTCAATGTTGGAGTCCTACACCCTTCCCAGGAAGGAATCTAAGGACTCTATAACATTGCCAAAGTCCTCTACTAGGACTAGGATGGAGCCAGCTAGCCACTCGGAGAACGTCCGCGACTCTCCCCAAGAAGAGCCTTTGGGGACAGGAGACTTCGCTGCAAGTCCTACATCAGGAGGAGACCAGCAAGAGTCAGAACATGCGTTTTGGCAAGTTCTGACTCTAATGAGGGCTCTCAACGGGTTTTCCGACCCAGAGATCCCTCCTCGAGAGGGCAAGGACACGGTCTTGGACTGTGTCTTTGGTACTCAGAAACCCTCCAAGACCAGTGCAGCACTGCCCTGGTCTCAAGGGGTTAAGAGTACCAGGGACAAGATCTCTCTACAGCTCTCCGAAATGTCCTCCTCCAACCTTTCCAGTGCCACCAACAAGCTCCTCCCATCTCCTCGCGTACAGCAGAGGAGGTACAGTACTTCGAGATCCGTAAGGAGCCTTGTTTAGCTCTTCCTCTTCACCACTCGGAAGAGCTTACCAGGGGAGTCCCTCTTGAGAGACTCTCCAACCGGCAGGTCTCATTCTCGGCAACCAAGATCCTTAACCAGGAGAAAGTTGCAATGTGTGCTATGCAAGCCACTTCGTGGCTCGATATCTGGTTGGGGACCTTAGGTATCCTGATACGTTCTGAGGATTTCTCCAAAGAACGTAGCAGGAAAGCTATGGAGACCTTTCTTCTCTCAGGTACTCGCACGATCGAGTTTCTGGCCCAGCAAGTCTCGAACTTGTGGGAAAATACCATTCTGAAACGTCGGGATGCAGTAGCTGAGAGATTCCATCAGAAGGTCCCTAGCACCAAGATCAATAGGCTCAGACATTCCTCTCTATAGGGATCCATCTTGTTTGAGCCTAAGGATGTGGAACCTGCCACTGAGAGGTGGAGGAAGTCTCATCAAGACTCCCTCCTTCATAGGTCTTTAACATCCAAGCCCTATAAGCCTCCAGCACCACAGCAGTCCCATCCAGTCAAGACCGCTAAAATGATGACAGCAGCAAAGACCGTGGTGTCTAAGCCCTTTCCTGTTAAAGAAAGGAAAGGCAAAAAGTCCTCCAGGGGAGGCAAGAATCCTAGAGGGAGCAGCCGAGGCTGCAAACGCTGGGATAGGCAGTCCCCCTGCATGTCCACCAGTGGGGGGATGCCTACAAAGTTGCTCAGACAGGTGGAAGCAACTCGGAGCAGATTCCTGGACAATCTCCGTAATCAGTCTAGGATATCGCGTCCCGTTCATAACATCTCTACCTCCCCTGACGATGAATCCAGTGTCATTGAGCTCCCTTGCCATGGGATCGGCAAGGGGGCAAGCACTTCGGGCAGAAGTCCAGACCCTGTTGAAGAAGGGCGCTCTCCAAGAGGTCCTCGACGAATCTCCAGGCTTCTTCAGTCGACTCTTTCTTGTAAAGAAGGCGTCTGGAGGCTGGAGACCAGTCATCGACCTCTCAGCTCTGAACAAGTTTGTCAAACAAACTCCGTTCAGCATGGAGACGGCAGACACGGTCTGACTAGCATTAAGACCGCAAGACTTCATGTGCACACTGGACCTAAAGGATGCCTACTTCCAGATCCCAGTCCATCCGTCTTCAAGGAAGTACTTAAGATTCAGCCTAGACAACAGAAAGTACCAGTTCAAGGTGCTCTGTTTCGGTCTCTCCACAGCACCACAAGAACTTCCAGCCCAATCGTGGTTACGTCTCCTCGGTCACCTTTCATCGCTAGCTCGTCTAGTTCCCAACGGTCGCCTCAGGATGAGATCCCTCCAGTGGCGACTCAAGTCCCGGTGGAATCAAGCTTATGATTCCCCGGACATCCAGATCCCCATGGGACCTCCGGAACTGACGGATCTCCAGTGGTAAGTGGCAGACGAGAACCTACGAAAATAGTGGATCTTCTCGTCCTCCCCCCGGATTTGATGCTGTTTTCGGACGCTTCAAAAAAAGGGTGGGGGGCCCACGTGCTGCACCACACGGCCTCAGGCCTCTGGTCAGAGTCAGAAAAATACCTCCATATAAACTTCCTAGAGATGAAGGTCGTCTTTCTGGCCCTTCAACAGTTCCAACAGTACCCGGCAAGTCACTCTTTGGTGGTGATGAGCGTCAACACTACAGTAGTGGCCTACATCAACAAACAAGGAGGTACTTTCTTGCAGCAACTATCCAATCTAGCAGTAGAGATACTGAGATAGGCCGAAGTCCACTCGATACCACTATCGGCACGCCTCATTCTGGGCAAAAGGAATGTGCTCGGCGACAATCTGAGCAGAGCATCTCAGATAGTGAGTACCGAATGATCTTTGGATCATCTAGTAGCCAAGAAAGTCCTGACTTTGTGGGGTTCTCCGACTGTGGATCTTTTCGCAACGGCCCTGACTTCAGGCTCCCGCTGTACTGTTCCTCTGGTAAGATGCTTTCCAACAACGGTGGGACAACATCGACGTTTACCCCTTTCCCCCGTTCTGTCTGATGAGGAGGGTACTCAACAAGACCAGAACATCGGTCAATCTTTCAGTGACCCTCATAGCTCTGCTATGGCATCACGCGGAATGGTTCCCGGACCTTTTGCAACTCCTAACGGAGCTACCAAGAGAACTCCCTCCACGACATAATCTACTCAAACAACCACATGCCAACATCTTCCACAAAGCCGTAGGTTCACTACGACTTCACACCTGGAGACTATCCAGCATCTCCTCTCTGAGAGAGGATTTTCGCAACAAGTTGCTGTCAGGATGTCTGGACACCAGCGAAAGTCTTCGGCAGCAGTCTACCAGGGAAAGTGGAAAGTCTTCTGTGGTTGGTGTTTTGGAAGGGGTATTTCTCCACTCGATGCCACTATTCCAACAACAGCGGAGTTCCTCGTGTATTTGCGGGAAGAAATGCGCCTTTCAGTCTCGGCAGTGAAAGGCTATCGCTCAGCCTTAAGTCTAGCCTTCAGGCTGAAAGGAATGAACATTTCTTCATCGCTAGAACTTTCTCTACTCATACGTAGTTATGAACTTACCTGCCCTCAGTCGGAAGTGAGACCTCCCCCATGGAACATGGTTTGAGTTCTCAGGTCTCTTAAGAGTCCTCCCTATGTACCATTACGCCAGGAATCAGATTGCCACCTAACCTGGAAGACATTATTCCTGTTGGCTTTGGCCTCGGCCAAGCGATTCAGCGAACTTCATGGTCTTTCGTATGACATCGCCCATTCAAGGGGATGGGGGGAGGTAACGTTCAGCTTCGTCTCTGAGTTTATTGCTAAGACTCAGAATCCTGGAGTGGCAGATTCTCAATTTGAATCCTTCCGGATTTCTAGTCACCGTACTGTAACAGATGACCCTGACCATCTCTTACTATGCCCAGTAAGGAGCTTGAGGCTCTACCTCAAAAGAACAGCTGCAGCCCGTCCTCATGTGCCAGCACAATTCGTCAGCACAGGAAGGACTAGGAGGAGGGTCACCAAGAACACCATCTCTGCATGGATTCGTAGGGTCATTGACCTGGCCTTGAATCCAGACCCTCCTCCGTCACGTCTCCCTAGAGCACACAGTGTCAGGGGCATAGCTACGTCCCTGGCCTTCAAAAGAAATTTTTCAAGCTGGGGTGTGGAAATGTCAAACAACATTCACATCCCACTACCTGCAAGACGTGACCCACAGGAGACTCGATACGTTCGCTATCGGCCCTGTGGTGGCTGCACAACAGCTGGTTTAAAACCTCAAGCTCCTTATTGGACAAGTAGCAGAAGGTTGAGGGCATTGTTACCCAGTTTTAGTCTGCATGAATGAAAAGGTTTGACTGGCCCTTATTCTTTTCTTCATCATCCCCTCTCTTGGGGAAAGCAGCATCCTGGGTTCTCTGCATAGCTGACCTTAAACCAATGTTCCTAGCATTAAGATTAATACTGTTACATCCCCATACCCTGATGAGGTGGTATTAGGAAAGTCCTAGTCTACAAGTTTCCATCTAAAGAACTTCAGAACAACTTCCTAGGACAAGTCACACTTCTTCATACCTTCACATACAGCTTGCGTAGGCCGTAGTCCTTGTGTAGCAAGGCTCTGGCGAGGCACAGGGACTCCTTATTTCTTGGGTGCTTACACACTCAAATAACAAACCCCTGGGCAAAGCCAAAAGCCAGACTGGCTTGGACGTCCACCCTTCCTAATGGGTGAGTCACCCCTATTAAATAGCGTGGTTTGTATTCCAGTTACGGAGCAAATGATAAATTCGTAGATAATTTGTATTTTGCCTAACTATACAAACCTTAGCTATTTAATCAAACTTGGCCGCCAGCCCTATCCCCCTTGAAGTCCTACCTCCAAGCAAAGTGAGCTCAAGCACAGGTGTGTGAGAGAGGGGGGGGGGGGGGGTAGTAAGCTACCCTCCCCTATCCCCGCTAACTAGCAGTGTGGGTAGTAAACCCTCGTTAAAAATTAATGGCTCGTCATTTCAGCTACGCTGAAAGTAATACCCCTGTTAAATAGCCTAGGTTTGTATAGTTAGGAAAAATACAAATTATCTACAAATTTGTCATTTTAATGCAATGTACTTTACTTGTATTGGGCCTTAAGAAAAACTTTTCATCAGTAAAGTTTGCTTTCAGATGAGGACAACTGGGTCAATTATGAAAGTGGTGATGATGATACTGTTGTAGATGATGAAAATGCTGAACAGTTTGATGTTACTCTTCCTTCCAGACATGCAGTAAGTTTTGTACTCTGTTAACAATTGTGTAAATGTTTTAATAGATGGGTGAGATTTATGATTTTTGTGTGCTGGGAAGAGTATATTATAAATTTTAAAGAAACAGAAATGTTGTGTTCAAAGACTGGAAAAGTATGATGGACTGAGACGGTTTAGACATGAAATGAAAGAGGGAGTAAAACAGAAAGTGTTTGATTTAAAATATTGTTTGTTGCGTCACTCTATACAAACTGTCACTATTTATAGGGATATTACTTTCGGTGTAGCTGAAAGACGAGCCATAATAATTTTAGCAATGGATAACTACCCCAGCCGTTAGTTAGCAGGGGAGGAGCGGGTAGCCGGCTACCCCACTCACTCACATACCTGGGCTGAGAACCCACTATGGTTTTGTCTTGGGTGGAGCGCAGATGTTGCGCACTCTGTTGACTTGCCATTTGACTTGATTCTTTTAGATATTTTAAATAAAATGGGGAAAACTTTCTTTTAATTCCTTTTCTATTGCAGTGTATTTGTGTGCTCCTCTGGTCGGCCTCATGCGTTATTGATAACCTGTCCTTGACACTGTCCAGAGCTTCTCCAACTGTCTCCTCCAGGGAGGAAGCATGAACTGAGGCTGTATTGAGAACCCTTTGTAGGGGGAACCTGGTGCAGTTGGCTCCTGTACTGGTCATGGTTGTCCCAGTGACCATGTCCGAGTTTCCATCGGGAGCGTCGGTTGCTCTCATTGACTCTAGTGCTGAGGTCAACCTACTGTCATCGAGTGTAATGCAGGATTACCAGCTGGAGATGGTACCCGACACCATTGGACTGAAGGGTTTAAGGCAAACAGGACCTAAGACCTTATACTGTACTGTTGACCCTTATACTACATGGAATGATATTCACCCCGAGTGTGTTCCATGTAATGCCTTCAGGGATTATGGCTGAGCACATAGTGCTTGGTTACCAGTTCTTGAGAGCAAATGGGGTGATAGTTGACGGAGCCTAAAATTGGCTGAGCGTTGGCAGTACTCCCCAAGAGACTCTTTGGGAGTAATATGGGAGCCTGTTGTCAGCAAGTGCTTTACACTCTTGAAGTCCACGCAGCCGATTCAATAAGTATTGCCAGTATTGAGCCAATACTTGTTCCTGTTACTGTAGACTTTCCTAAGGAGCTTGACACCTCTTTTAGGTGCTCTTCTTGTCCATCCAGCTGTTGGCCGGAGATGTATTATGATGGCGACATCATAACCCCAGGTCTGTGAAGAAAAGTTACAGCAGTCCCTGGCATCCTAGAACTGAAAGATGGAAAGGCCTGAGTTTTTATCAAGGGTTCATTTGAAGAAACAGCCATGATCGAGAAGGGTGATCTCTTGGGGAAGGTGTTCACCTTGGTAATGGTGGATGCTCCTCTATTCTGCCTGATAGCACAGGAGTATGACCTGACACCTGAACCGAGTGTATTGGAAGAGGTAGACAATCTGTCTATCTCTGACGAACTGGACTCTTCTCAGTAGGACCAATTCTGTCAGATTCTTTAAAGATATCTTCCGGTCATCAGTACAGGTGATGATGATTTGGGAGAGTGCTCAAGAACACCAATACACATTTACCTGTATGACAAGACACCCATTTATCAGAGGGTTCGACGTTTTACAAATCCCATCGCTGATGCCATCGAGGAACAGTGCAAGGAGTTGCATGAACTAGGTATTATTGAACCCAGCATCTCTTGGTTTTCACCCATTGTTCCAGTCCAAAAAAGGGACAACAGTATATGTTTGTGTGTGTGGACTACCATAGACTGAATAAGGTGACAGTCCCTGATAAGTTCCTGATGCCAAACATGGCAGACTCTGTATTTGGGCTACAAGGAGTCAAATATTTTATAACCCTTGACCTTGTTTGTGAATACTACCAGTTACCGTTGGCAGAGGACAGTAAAGAATACACGGCTTTCTCTACTGCCTTTGGACACTGGCAATTCAGATGCTTATTGTTTGGGTTGAAGAATGCACCTGCACTGTTTCAGAGAGAAATGCAGTGTTCTCCAAGAGTTCCCAAAAGCCAAGGTGATAGTCTATATCGATAACATCTTGATCCTTGGGGCTTCATTCGAGGGACACCTGAAACTGGTTAAACGGGTTTTGGCTACTCTCCAGAAGCTCGGACTCAAGATAAAACTCGGAAAGTGCTCTTGGGATCAAGCCGAGGTTAAGTACCTGTATCTTGGTCCTCTGGTTCATCGTTCTGGTATGCCTAAGCTGCCAGAATACATCCAGAAAGTGGAGGACTAACCTAAACCTACCACTGTGCGTGAGCTATGGGATTCCTAGGACTGGTGAACTTCCAAAAGAAGTTTATCCCCATATACCTCATAGTTAGCCAAACCATTATCTGCAAAGACTGGAGGATGTAAACCCCAAGGGACCAGAAAACTGAAATGGACTGTTCCTTTGAGCGCTTAAAGGAGCTGATTAAGGAGGACATTATGTTGTTGTACCCTGACTACCCTGCAGGTGCAGGTGCTAAACCTATGGAGTTGTGCCTGACACTGAGGAAAAATTAAAATTATAGTTAAGAAAAAATACAAATTATTTTTCATTTCATTATGTTATATTTGTAGTAGAAATTAAGTTGTTATCTTTTGGTCTTTCAATCTTGTCTAATTACATTAATTTTTTTTTGCAGCACACCCTACTCCCTGTAGGGTTTGAAGTGGAAACTAGAGTTGGAGACAAGTAGAGGTACAAGAATAGGTTTCTTTATCAAAAAAAAAAAAAAAAAAAAAAAAAAAAAAAAAAAAAAAAAAAAAAAAAAAAAACATACTGCAGACATTTGACATTGTATGTTGACAGAAATTCCCAAGTGTGAGGGATTTGACCTGAACTGCTGTGAAATAGCCCAGCCAGTGGACTGTGGGAATGTATGTATCTCAGACATACTTTGGGTATCCTGTTAACCCATAGAATTGTTGGAGTGATGACGTGAACATTCCGAGATGTCATAAACTTTTGTGAACTTGGTATAGTGATTCAGTACTGAATAGATACTCGTCAATGATGCAGTGAAACAAATTTAGACATTTCTTAAAGATGATTATTAAACTAGTACTCATCAAGTTGGCCTAGTTTGTAGCATAAATTGTGAACAGCAACGTACACATGATGGCATTTATTTTGTACTATAAAATGTAGATGTTTGTAGCATAGTGTTAGGAACTTTCTCTTGATAATATTTACATTAAACAGAAAGGCTCTGTCTTGATATTAACAATTAGAAAATTTGCACCACAAACCAGATAGGGCTTTATCCTGAAGAAGGGCTCATAGTAATAAATATTTTTCTTGTTTTATGAAGTCAGCATTTCATTCCTGTACCTTACACCATTCTGTCCCCTTCTCAGCCATTTTTTTTTCTTAGTATTATTGTTTTTTCTGTACTTAACCTGAAAACAGCTTATATCTGAATAATATGATGCAATTATGCTGTTAGCTGGGTCCCCTTGCCCAGTATAAATTAAGGGGTGGTGCCCAGTGCTCCACTCTCTTGACCTGTTACCTAGAATTTTTAAATATGTAACTTCCCTGGTAGTTACATATATATAGCTTAAATCCCGCGTTTCGACGCGGCACGATAGAAATTCAAAATTCGTGGCGATCGCCGCCATGACAGTAGGTGGTCATACATGAGCGCCAGCACTCGTAGGTTATTAGAACCATTCCCAACATCTTCAGAAATTCTCTGTCGTTGATCGAGTCAACACCTCGGGAATTCTTTTCGTGGATATTTTACTTTATTCTACAATTTGGTGAAGTACCTTTTGTCTGATTATTGTTAATAGCTTTCGCTGCCCTTTCAACTATCGAAGATATTGTTTAGGATAGTTTTTTTGCGGGTCCAACTTGGACAGTTTAAGTGAACTTGATTTCAAACAAAGATGTCCAGACCCAGTAATGGCTCTTCTGTTGTTAAACTTTGGTTGTTGGGCTAGACCAGCTTTCGAGCTGCTCTTTCTTCCCGCACTGTAATTAACAGGGAGCATGTATGTATTTGTTTTCGTTCCTTGCTCGTACATTGAGGGATCAAAGATTTTTTCCCCCTACTTTATCAACGAACAACTCTTAAAGTTATAATGGAAGGAAGACATTTTCTACATTAAACATTGTGATGTTACTTTGTTCCGTAACCGAAATACAAACCACGCTATTTACATTGGGTATTACTTTCGGCGTAGCTGAAATGACGAGCCATTAGATTTTAATGAGGATTTCCTACCCCGCGCTAGTTAGCAGGGGTAGGGGGAGGGGTAGCTTGCTACCCCTCCCTCCCTCACACACCGGTGAAATGTCTCACTTCACTTTTGGCTCGGACAATGGACAGACGTGCCTGTCTTTGTCCTTGCTTGGCAGCCATTTTTTGTTTTGTCTTTACTTAATCACTTACTTTTCTTTTACTCATTGTATATGTAAATATTTTTTCGTGTTTATGTAAATATTTGAGTATAGAAATCAGTAAGTTTCCTTTTCAGAGTTCGTGCTTGTGTGTGTAGTGTACGATATCTCCGTGGAGCCCTCGGCAGTTAGGCCACCATGGTGTAATTTCATGGGTTGCGATCGAGTTTGACTTCGGTCTTTCTCTCTCTCTCTCTGTTGAGGTCGTTCACCCTTACTACGTTACCTTTACTACGTCTGAGTAGCTTCCTTTCCGTGTGGGTGGGGTTGCTACGCCGTATGTTTTGTCTCAATTAGTTTATGATCTAATTGTATTGGTTGATTTTTCAGTTTTGTAGAACGATTCCTTTTGGGGTTTTCGTTCTTTATTTAGTGTTCATTCATTTTTAAATTACGCAATTTCATAGTTACATAATTATAATTGTTATAATTCTGTGTTTGTTACAGCTCTCCTTCCGTGAGTGTAAGTGGTTGTGAGGGCACGTGCCTGTTGTGTAATTCTTGTGTTTTTTTTTTTTTTTCCTTGGGATTCCTCTTCGGAGTCTTCCCGGGGGAATGAATGTTAACTAATGATTTTTGTTTTTATTTTTCACAGTTAACGATCTAGTTCGTTTCTGTAATGTGGCAACGGAGTGAGCTGTCTTGTTGAGGCCTGGGGATTCTGCTGTTGCTGCCTCCCCTATAGATCTTCGTCAGGGGCGTGTCTCCTTCTCATGGAAGTACTCCCGTGACGATTGACAGCTCTCCAGTTCATTTTAGAACACTCAGGAGGCTCGCCTCCTTGGGTGGGTAACTTTCCTTCCGAGGGAAGTTTTCCTATCCAGGCTTGAGTTTTTTCCCTTTGGGGGGATCTCCTCTTGCCTTTTTTTCGTGCGACTATGCTCTTGGTGCTGAGTGGTTGCACCTGCAGTTACGCTCAAGGGGCTGGGCAACTGCAGGAGCCCCTCTTCGGAGGATTGCTCTTTTTAGGTCACTGGCTGACCCGTCTCTTCTACGAAGTGTTTCTCTTTCGTTCGCGAGGGAGTACACTCGTAGAAACTCCTCTTCGTAGGACTCTTCTGCTGTTGTTGCTGTTGGCCGCCTTCACCGTAAGGCTCACCGTCCGCTACGTCGTAAGGGCCTCCCATCTCCCTATAAGGGTGCTAAGAGGCGCCTTTTTGAATCTCCTCCGTATGCAGCCTGCAGCTCCTACCTCCTTAGATCTCTCCGGGTATCGATCTCCAACGCCTTCCTGACCTTCCGCCCCTGGTGCAGATGGACAGCAGTCTGACCTCGTCATCCGACGGGCAACGGTCACTTCGGGGCAAAGGGTTGCCTCCCACGGGGGGTGCTTCCCTTGCGTGTCAGGGTTCCCCTGCGCGCCCTTTTGCAGTGTTAGCGCACAGGCGCTCTCCTGCTCATCAGCGTTTTTCTGATCGCTAGTGCTCTCCTGTTCGCCAGCGCTCTCCTGATGATCGTCGTACCACTGCTCGGCAGCGCTCTCCTTAGGACTCCGAACATCCTGCTGTTCTTGTTGTGCGCCCTGCGCGCCATCGGTCTCCTGAGCGCTCTAGATCTCCTGCCCGTCAGAGCGCACCTGCGCTTCCAGTTCCTGATACGCGCCCTGTGCGCCCACGTTCGCCCGCGCAACCTAGAACTTCGGTTCAGGTCTTGGACAAGGACTCTTCTTCTACGCACAGGATTCCACGCGTCGCCTTTCTGCTCGCCAGCGATCACCAGCTCGCCAGCGACCACAGACGCGTCAACGTTCGCCTGCTCGTCAGCGATCTCCTGCGCGTCAACGATCGCCATCGATCTTCCACGCGTGTCAGGTCCCCTGGACACCATCAGTAGCGATCTAGCACTCGCCTGCTGTGGACCACGATATCCGGTATCTGAGTCTTGCCGTAGATCTTTCTCCTGCTCGCCAGCGCTCACCTTTACTTCTGTCCTTCTGTGCGCCAGCTTCCTTCAATCGCCAGCGCACATCTGCGCGCCCTTTTCTGCCACGCACCAATGGGCGCCAACAGTTTTTCCTGACCGTCCAGGATCGCCTGATTGATAGCTCGCATCGGCGCTCACCTTCCTGATGCACCTGCGCACCTTCTGATTAGCGCGATGCGCGCTAATCATCCCTAGTCTCTTACGCGTCAGCGATCTCCTACGCGCCCGCGCTATTCTTCGCCTGCGCGATTCTTCGCCTGCGCGATTCTTCGCCTGCGCGCTAGCGTTTTGTTAACGCACCACCGCTCGCCAACGCGCCATCGCTTGCCAACGCGCCTTCACTCGCCTACGGGCCTTCGCTCGCCAAGACGCGCCATCGCCTGCCTACGCGCCATCGCCCGCCTACGCGCCATCGATCTCCCAACCGCCTGCGCTAGCGCGCGCCCACGTGCCCGCGCGACCGCACGCCCATGTGCCTGCGCGCCCGCGCACCCGCCCACATGCGCTCCAATGTTCGCCTGCGCGCGAACCGACGGTGTTCCATCGCGCGAATCGACGGTGTTCCATCGCGCGAACCGACGGTGTTCCATCGCGCGAACCGACGGTGTTCCATCGCGCGAACCGACGGTGTTCCATCGCGCGAACCGACGGTGTTCCATCGCGCGAACCGACGGTGTTCCATCGCGCGAACCGACGGTGTTCCATCGCGCGAACCGACGGTGTTCCATCGCGCGAACCGACGGTGTTCCATCGCGCGAACCGACGGTGTTCCATCGCGCGAACCGACGGTGTTCCATCGCGCGAACCGACGGTGTTCCATCGCGCGAACCGACGGTGTTCCATCGCGCGAACCGACGGGGTTCCATCGCGCGAACTGACGGTGTTCCTTCGCGCGAACCGACGGGGTTCTATCGCGCGAGCGCCGGCTTGATTCCTGCAGTAGCCATTGCTTGCCTACGGGTCATCGCTCGCCTGTGAACTATCGGATTCCGGCCGTCAGCTCTCGCCCTTCCAACCACGCTCGCCCTCCTTCTGCGCTCCCTCGCGCACTTTCGTCCGCACTCCTGCGTGCCCGCGCACTGGCGCTTCCACGTTCGGCCACACGCGAACCATTGATTTACCATCGCGCGAGCGCCAGGGCTATTGCGACCGCGATTCCCGTCGGGGTTTCGCAACACGGCCAGCCTGGCGAGTCTTCTGGAGCGCGTATTTCCAGAACACGGTCTTCACCCCGTATACGCAGAGCATGGCACGTGCAAGAGCAGGAAGAATCTTCAGAGAGGTCTGGGCAACATTCTTCTTTCCAGAACCTGGGTTAGCCCTTCCTCCTCGTTATTCCCTGGAAGGGTCGTCCCAGGGAGTTTTCCTTTCGAGATTTCTCCGTCGGGCAAGGGGTGAATGGTTTAGCCCTTCCTCTTCTCCATCCCGTGGAAGGGGCTTACCAGGTCCTTTCCCACCTCAGTTGCGACCCGAGGTTTTGTACAAGGAAGCTCCAGGAAGATCATAGGTACTTTCCTCCTCTGAGGCTCAAGCACCTTTGCGTTCTGTCGCCAAGTTTCGAACTTGCAGGCAAACTCGATGTTGGAGCATCTAGACGCAGTGACCGAGGGCTTCCCCTCGGGTGTCTCATCTGTGGATGTTGACAAGCTCAGACACTCTTCCATCCTTGGGAAGAGCTTGTTTGAGCCCAAGGACAGAGACATGGACAGCTGTTGTGCGGAGGAAGTCGACTTCCGTTTTCACTCCTCGAAGGCGCTTTCTTCCAGACCCTGCAGGCCTCCAACGCCTCTTCTTTCAGCCTCGTCGGCCTAAGTTATCGGACCGGCTACGGCAGCTAAGACAAGGTGTATAATAGTAGTCCCCTCCTGTCAGGGACAGGTAGCACGGGAGGCTCTCCCGGGGAGGCATAATCCTAGAGGGAGCGGCAGAGTTCACAAACTCTAGGATTGGCAACCCCCCCTTGCAGGTCTCACGCTGGGGGGATGCCTAAGGTTACTCATCCGGATTACAGCTTCCCGATGCCGATTCCTGCACGATCTCCGTGATGAGCCAAGGATATCGCGCCTCGCTCTTACCATCTCTCCGTCTCTGTCAGCGAATCCAGTGTCACTGAACCTCTATGCCATGGGGTCGGCAAGAGTTTTGCCCGTTTGGGCAGAAGGATCCATGCCTTAGGAGAAGGTCCTCCATAGGGTTGTCGACGGCTTCACCCCCTGGCTTCTTCAGTCGATCCTTTCTCGTAGGAAATCATCGGAGACTGGAGTTCCGTCGTCGACCTCTCAGCTCTGATCAAGTTTGTCGAACAAACTTCGTCCAGCGTGGAACAGCAGAGTCGATCAGAGTGGTAACGAGGCTGCAGGACTCCTTAGGCCCTGGATCGGAAGGACGGGTACTTCCAGTTTCCATTCCATCCAGCCTAGACTACAGGTGTTCCTGCTTAAGATGCGGCGATCCCGCCGCAAGATCGCAGGTTTTTCCCCAGAGAACTCTCCCTGCTTTCCTCATGGCCGCTCAGGAGCAGGCTTCCGCCTCCTTCGCTTTTTGGAGGTCTGGTCAACTCCGGTAGGCTCGGGTTCGACGTTCTTCAACGCCGGGACAAGCTTCCAGGTCTTTATCAAGAGTGAGGGATCATGGTAATTTTCTAGGAGCCTTCTCTACTTCTGCCTCAACATCTGGAGTATCTAGCCATGATATTGAGTCAACGGCCATACCACATTGAAAATACCGCTTCTCGTCCGATCAGCGAAGTTAAGCAACGTTGGGTCTGGTCAATACTTCGATGGGTGACCGCCTGGGAACACCAGATGCTGTTGCCTCCTTCTCCGAGCCTTCCCTTCAGTTGACTGTGGCAAGGCTGAGGAGAGTCGCAGTACCTGTTCTCAGTCAAGCAGAGCTTTCAGCCCTACCTTGGAACGTTTCCTGGGTCTCTTTTCCTCATTGACCCGTCTAAAGTCCCGAACGGTCGCCTCAGGATAAGTTCCCTGTGAGGCGGCCCAAGTTCCGGTGGTATCAAAGCAACGATTAACCGGACTTTCTGGCCCCTATGGGACCAGCGGAACGTTTAGATCTGCAATGGGGGTTGACTTATGGAACCTCTTGATGGGAGTGGATATTCTCGTCCTTTCCCCACATTTTGATGCTGTTCTCGGACTTGTCAAAGAAAAGGGGGGGGGGGGGGGGGCATGTTCCGGTTCAGGCCTATTGGTCAGGACCTGAAGGATACCTCCCCATCATTCAGGCAGGCTTAGGGGCCGTAGTCTGGCCCCTCTACAGATCCTACAGTTCCTGCCGAGTCGCTCCGTGCGCGACGACTTCATGGTACTAGCGTATTCCAACCAGCAAGGGACGCATTTTCATACCTTCGCATCTTGCAGTAGAGATACTGAGATGATCCGAGGCCCTCTCAATACCACTATCGGCTCGCTCATTCCGGGCAGAGGAATGTTCTCTCCGACTATCTGAGCAGAGCCTCGCAGATAGAGAGTACCTGGGGGTCTTTGGCCTATAGTAACCAGCAAGTCCTGGCCTGGGGGACCTGATCGCGACAGCCTGGAACTTCAAGCTTCCGCTGTTCTTCCCCCCAGTCTCAGACCCCAATACTCTTTGGCAAGATGCTTTCCGGTGACGGTGGGACAACATCGACGCCTGCGTCTTCCCACCATTGTTGTCTGTTGAGAATGGGTCTCAACAAGACCAGGTTGTGTGTCAACCTTTCGATGGCCCTGAGAGCTCCACTGTGACTATACGCAGAACGGTTTCCGGACCCTCTGCTTCCCCTGACGGAACTCCCGGGAGAGCTTCTTCCACGGCACAGGCTACTTAAACAACCACACTACAACATCTTTCACGAGCCGTTGCATCGCTTTGGCTTCACGCCTGGAGACACTACGCCGCCTCCTCAAGAAGAGACAACCCGCTACGGTCGCGGAGCGGAGGTCGCGTCACCTGCGATAGTCATCCGCAGGGGTCTACCAGGCGAAGTGGAGAGTCTTCTGTGGTTGGTGTCGTGGGAGAGATACCTCTTCCCTTGAGGCCTCTTCTCCAGCAATAACGGAGTTATTGCTTTTCGGCGGGAGGAAACTCTTTTCCGCTCTCGGCAGTGAAGCCTATCGCTCAGCCTTTCCCTGGCCTTCAGGCTGGAAGGAATAGACTTTTTCCTTCTCGCTGGACCTTTCTTCGCTCATGCGAAGCTGCGAACGTCCCTGCCCCCAGTCGGAGTGAGACCTCCTCCATGGAGCATGGTTAGGACTCTTTAGTCCCTTAAGAGATCTCAAGAACCATTACATCAGGCCTCTGATCGTATTCCGTCTTGGGGGACGGTGCTCCTGCTCACTCTGGCCTCGGCCAGTGTGTAAGCAATCTTCATGGTCTCGTACGACTCCGCCCTTTCAAGAGAATAGGGGAAGGCAACATTCAGGTTCGCTCCTGAGTTGTTTTCTAGACTCAGAATCTTGGAGTCCCGTGCCTTCGGTCCGACTCCTTCAAGATTTTGAGTCTCCATTCTGTATCAGATGACCCAAAAATCTTCTCCTTCCTGCCAGTAAAGGAATCGAGGGGTTATCTTTGAGAACAGCTGCAGTTTGTCCTCACGTGCAGCCGGGTTGGGAGCACAGGGAGGACACGGGAGAGTCACCAGTATACCTCTTCAGCTCGGACTCAAGGACATTCATCTCGACCTGAATCCAGACCCTCCCCCGTCACTTCGCCCTACAGCACGATGTCGGATACATCGCAACGTCCCTCGCCTTCGAGTAGAACTACTCTGTGACGCAGGTGCTACAAGCTGGAGTCTGGAAGCGTCTGATGACCTTCGTAGCCCGCTTCCTGCAGGACGTAACCCACAGGAGTATCGATACGTTTCTATCGCTCTGTGGTGGCTACACAACAGCTGGTCTAATCTCAGGCTCCTTTTTGGACAGGTAGCAGAAGGTTGAGGGCATTGTTATCAGGTTTTAGTCTGCATGAACGAAAGAAGTATGTCTGGCCCTTACTTCTTTCTTCATCATTCCCTCCACTGGAGAAGCAGCATCCTGGTCTCTGCATAGCTGACCTCAAACCTCTGCAGGTAAACCATGCTTCCTTGTGTTCTAAGTATTTAGTCAATACTGTACTGTCGCGTCCCCCATACCCTGACGAGGTGGTATTGGGAACGTCCTAACCCAGAATTCCTTCTGGAACTCCAGGTCAACTGCCTAGGACGGGTCACGCTTTCTTCCTTCACACACAAGCTTATGTAGGCCACACGTTCCCTTGCGGAGCAAGGAAATTGTGAGGTGCAGGGACTCCTTTTCTCGAGTGTTTCTCACTCGGATTCTGAGTCCCCGGGTAAAGCCAAAGCCAGTATGGCTGGGGACTTTCCACCCTTCCTAAGGGGTAAGTCACCCAATGTAAATAGCGTGGTTTGTATTTCGGTTACGGAACAAATGACAAATTCGGAGATAATTTGCATTTTTCCTAACCATACAAACCTTAGCTATTTACACATATTTGCCCGCCAGCCCTGTCCCCCAAGTCAAGTCCTACCTCTAAGTGAAGTGAGACATTTCACCGGTGTGTGAGGGAGGGAGGGGTAGCAAGCTACCCCTCCCCCTACCCCTGCTAACTAGCGCGGGGTAGGAAACCCTCGTTAAAATCTAATGGCTCGTCATTTCAGCTACGCCGAAAGTAATACCCAATGTAAATAGCTAAGGTTTGTATGGTTAGGAAAAATACAAATTATCTCCGAATTTGTCATATTTTGTATCGTAACTCTTAGCAGAGCGGATGTGATTACCTTATAGGAATTCAGTCTGTCTTCGTGATGAAGTCACAGTCATGTGACGTAATCCGCTTAGTATGACTTGCATTATATGAATTATTTTCTTTCTTGCAAGAAATTTTTAGAATATTAGCTTTCTAAGCATAAGTATGTTTATAATGTAGGGAAATATATTATTTTCAAGTATATATTTGTCCTATTAGTATATTTTGCTTAGTCAATTTTCGATTTAGAGTTTTCTCGAGCGTACAGTACAGTCATTTTACACTCGTAGTACGACTAAGGGAGATGTCAGATATTAAACAATCATTTTTGTTTCACAATAATTGTATCGCTATTTAATATTTCGCTTTTGAGAATACTAATAATATTCATATATCCTATTGTATTTTCATTCTGGCCCTTGACTAAAGAGAATATTCTCTCGCAACGGGCAGATCTATTATGATCTAATGTGAAATAGTTTAAAGAGCTAGTGTTCAATGGCACATATAATGACGCAATGCAGTCAAGCTACGATAAGTACTGTTAACCCTCGTTTATCGCGGTAGATAGGTTCCATACCCGGCCGCGACAGGTGAAAATCTGCGAAGTAGTAACATCATATTTACCTATTTATTTAACATGTATGTTCGGACTTTTAAAACCTTCCCTTGTACGTAGTACTGTTAACAAACTACCCTTTAATGTACAGAACACTTAATGCATGTACTACAGCACCCTAAACTAAAACAGGCACAAATATTAAAGGCGATTTTATATCATGCGTTTCCTAAACACCTAAAAAGCACGATAAAAAATGGCAACCAATGTTTTGTTTACGTTCATCTCTGATCATAATGAAGAAACAAACTCATTTAGTGTACACATATATGTACAGTGAACCCTCGCTACTTCGCGGTTCGACCATCGCGGATTCACCACTTCGCGGGGTTTTCCCATAACCCATATATATATACATATCGCGGATTTTCCGGAAAATTCGAAAATACCGCGAAATCTGAAGACAACCAAATACGATATTTTGTTACCTGTAATTCCATTAAATTAGTAATATCTGCTCTTACTGATTGTTCATTGCATTACATATGATATATAATTCAGCACAGAAAGAAATAAAACACGAAAAGAGAATGTGATCATACGATAATTCAGTACGTAGTAAAATTAAATCGAACATGAAACGCAAATCAGATGCAGTCATACCATATTAGAATGGTGTGTACTGTAATGGATGTGCTTCTTTTCCATGAATCTTTTGTATGTATACGTACGTAGTACAGTACTGCATCCAATAATATTCTTTGTTGCAAAAATCACAATTCGAATACTGTAAGCGTACGAGAGAGAGAGAGAGAGAGAGAGAGAGAGAGAGAGAGAGAGAGAGAGAGAGAGAGAGAGAAAGAGAGAGAGGCGTAAAATAGCGTACGTAAATTTTTATTATTATTGTTATTATTATTATTATTGTTGTTGTTGTTAATAAAATTATTATTGTTATTATTATTAATCATTATTATTATTATTACTGTACAGTATTATTATCATTATTTATTATTATTACGGTATTGTACTTAATCTACGTACGTTCAGTGTGCGCGGGACATCTTCTATGAGTAACCAACGCACCATAGTACTGTATAAGACGGGTTGTGATTGGTTCAAGCGCTGATAGATGACGAATCAAAACTCAAGTTATGTTATCTAGCCTGTGATTGGTGTTTTGCCCGCATCTTCTACCCGCAGCATCAAAGTTCTCGCGGGGCTGGATCGTTCACTTTCTCTTTCCGCGTATTGCTGAGTAGACGTTCTTAAGTTTGTGAAGTTTAATCTGTGCTGTGTGCGACTGTTTTAAGTTGAACTTTTTGTTGAACTTTCTGTTACAATGCCTCCCAAGCGTTCTGCTTCTAGTAAGGCTGGTAGTGAGCCTAAACGCCACCGAAGGATGATGACGATAGCTGAGAAGGTTACGCTTCTCGACATGTTAAAAGATGGTAGAAGTTACGCGGCCGCCGGCCGCCATTTTGGCATCAACGAATCCACCGTTCGCTACATCAAGAAGGACGAGGCAAACATTAGAAAGACGGCTGCAATCACCTTTAGCAGATCAGCGAAGCGAGTCGTTACAACGCGTAATAAAACGATCGTACGCATGGAAGGTGCTTTAGCTGTGTGGATTGCCGACTGTCGGAAGAAGAACATAGCGTTGGATACGAACACCATCCGAACAAAGGCTTTGAGCTTGTATGAGAATTTTGCGGCAAAGGAACCTCATGACGACGATGGCGACCATGCTGAAGAAGATGATGATGTAGATGAACCTCAACCAGGGACCTCCACTGATTCCCAGCGTCAGAAACAACGTTTTTCCGCCAGCAAAGGATGGTTCGCGAAGTTTCAGAAACGCTTCGCCCTGAAAAGCGTTTCCCTGCATGGGGAGTCTGCTTCCGCTGACACTGCCGCCGCTGAAACTTACGTGAACCAGACTTTCAAGAACATTATCGCTGAAGGTGGATACAAGCCGGAACAAGTGTTTAATATGGATGAAACCGGCTTGTTTTGGAAGAGAATGCCGTCGCGAACTTTCCTGTTCAAAGAGGAAGCCAAAGCCTCTGGCTTTAAGGCATTCAAGGATCGCGTTACTCTCGTGATGTGTGGCAATGCTGCTGGATTTTTGTTAAAGCCAGGGCTTATTTATAAGTCGAAAAATCCTCGCGCTTTGAAAAATAAAAATAAGAATCTCCTTCCCGTGTACTGGATGCATAATCAAAAAGCATGGATTACGAAGATGCTGACCTCCAACTGGTTCCACCAGTGTTTCATCCCGCAAGTCCATGAATATCTCTTAGAGAAGGGCTTGCCATTCAAGATCCTTCTCCTTATGGATAACGCTGGTGGACACGCAACTGACCTGTCGCGTGAGGGCGTTCAGGTTGAGTTCCTGCCACCCAACACCACGTCATTAATTCAACCGATGGACCAGGGGGTTATCAGGGCGTTCAAGGCCCTCTACACGAAGAATACCTTGGCGGACCTCGTTGCGTGTGTGGATGCTGCCCAAGATGACGAGGATGAAGATTTCAACTTGAAGGCGTACTGGCGGCAGTACACCATAGACACGTGCCTGCAGAATATTCAAAAGGCACTTCAAGAGATGAAACCTGCAACCGTGAATGCGAGCTGGAAGAAGCTGTGGCCCGAGATTGTTTACGACGACAAGGGATTTACTCCGTCGGAAATCCAACACTCTGCAATACGGAAATCTGTGCAGTTGGCTGCCATAATTGGAGGTGACGGGTTTGGCGACATGACGACTGAAGACGTCGACGAGTTGTTGGACTGCCATTCCCAGCCCCTAACTGACGCAGACCTCGAAGACCTGACGAAATCGGCAAGTGAGGAAGAGAGTGAGGGTGCCCAGGAAGAGACCCAAGAAAATGTCGAAGAAACGGGCTTAACATTAGAACGGCTTGCCAAGTTCTGCAACCATATGAAGGAGGCGAAAGAAATGTTACAAGAGTGGGACGAGGATATGGTTCGCTCGATGCAATTCTCAAATAAGGTCGATGACATCATGACTCCCTACAGGATGCTCTTGGATCGAAAAAAGAAGCAGCGGCAACAACTTCCGATCACAATGTTCTTCCAGCCTCGCAAAAAAGAGCCAGTTCCTCCTGCTAGTACGCCTTCGGAAGAAATTGAAGAAGTTGAAGAGGTGTCCCAGGAAAAGGCACCTCCGTCTGAAGAGACGTAAAATACTATCATTGACTGCACAGTAGAACACATCATCAGCTTCATCATCATCATTTCTACTGTGCAGCAAATTCATCGCCATCGTCATTCAAGTTTTTCTTGAACTTCTTTTGTGGTGAGTACAGTAACAATCTTTATTTTTTACTTTAACCTGGTTTATAGTTTAGTAATGTACGTACTGTATGCATTAAGTTAAAGGGAAGGTTTTAAATGTCTACATGTTGTAACCTATCATATTTTTTTTGTTTAAAATTTACATTCGTACGTAAAACAATCTCTCTCTCTCTCTCTCTCTCTCTCTCTCTCTCTCTCTCTCTCTCTCTCTCTCTCTCTCTCTCTCTCTCTCTCTCTCTCTCTCTCTCTCTCTCTCTCTCAAATTGTTTTCCTGCTTTGCTACGTACAAGTACTGTATAATTTATATTTGTAAGGTAACATATTTTGTAAATGCTTTTACTGTAAATACTGTATGTACTGTATCATTATTTATCACTATCATCATGCGCGTTAAATGCCTTGTTTGTTCTGAGCGTGGTTGTTTACTGAGCGTACACGCCGTCGTTTCAGGCGGCGTCATAAAGAAAAAGATTTCATTTGGAAGTCCTAAGAAAAATACGTAAACTAAAACATTGGTAATAAAAAAATCAACATACAGTACTGTATAATCAATATAATCGATGCAAAAACTAACCTATACATATATGTGTACACTAAATGAGTTTGTTTCTTCATTATGATCAGAGATGAACGTAAACAAAACATTGGTTGCCATTTTTTATCGTGCTTTTTAGGTGTTTAGGAAACACATGATATAAAATCGCCTTTAATATTTGTGCATGTTTTAGTTTAGGGTGCTGTAGTACATGCATTAAGTGTTCTGTACATTAAAGGGTGGTTTGTTAACAGTACTACGTACAAGGGAAGGTTTTAAAAGTCCGAATATACATGTTAAATAAATAGGTAAATATGCTGTCACTACTTCGCGGATTTTCACCTATCGCGCCCGCGTCTGGAACCTATCTACCGCGATAAACGAGGGTTCACTGTATAGGTTAGTTTTTGCATCGATTATATTGATTATACAGTATGTTGATTTTGTTATTACCAATGTTATACTTAATTTTTCTTAGGACTTCCAAATGAAATGTTTTTCTTTATGACGCCGCCTGAAACGACGGCGTCATAAAGTACTGTACGCTTAGTAAACAACCACGCTCAGAACAAACAAGGCATTTAACGCGCATGATGAAAGTGATAAATAATGATACAGTATTTACAGTAAAAGCATTTACAAAATATGTTACCTTAAAAATATAATTTAACGTATCTATATAAAATCATACAGTACTGTACAGTACATATTGTACGTAGCAAAGCAGGAAAACAATTTACGAGAGAGAGAGAGAGAGAGAGAGAGAGAGAGAGAGAGAGAGAGAGAGTGTGTGTGTGTGTCTGTGTGTGTGTGTGTGTGTGTGTCTGTGTGTGTGTGTGTGTTTTACGTACATAAATGTAAATTTTAAACAAAAAAATAATGATAGGTTACAACATGTAGACTTTTAAAACCATCCCTTTAACTTAATGCATACAGTACTAAACTATAAAACAGGCACAAATATTAAAATGTTAGAATATTAAAGTAAAAAATAAAGATTGTTACTGTACTCACCACGAAAGAAGTTCAAATAAAAACATGAATGATGATGGCGATGAATTTGCTGCACAGTAGAAATGATGATGATGAAGCTGATGATGTGTTCTACTGTGCAGCCAATGATAGTATTTTACGTCTCTTCAGACGGAGGTGTCTTTTCCTGGGACACCTCTTCAACTTCTTCAATTTCTTCCGAAGGCGTAGTAGCAGGAGGAACTGGCTCTTTTTTGCGAGGCTGGAAGAACATTGTGATCGGAAGTTGTTGCCGCTGCTTCTTTTTTCGATCTAAGAGCATCCTGTAGGGAGTCATGATGTCATCGACCTTGTTGGAGAATTGCATAGACCGAACCATATCCTCGTCCCACTCTTGCAACATTTCTTTCAACTCCTTCGCATGGTTGCAGAGCTTGGCAAGCCGTTCTAATGTTAAGCTCGTTTCTTCAACATTTTCTTGGGTCTCTTCCTGTGTTTCACTCTCTTCTTCACTTGCCGATTTCGTCAGGTCTTCTAGGTCTGCGTCAGTTAGGGGCTGGGAATGGCAGTCCAACAACTCGTCAACGTCTTCAGTCGTCATGTCGCCAAACCCGTCACCTCCAATTATGGCAGCCAACTGCACAGATTTGCGTATTGCAGAGTGTTGGATTTCAGCAGGTGTAAATCCCTCGTCGTCATAAACAATCTGGGGCCACAACTTCTTCCAGCTCGCATTCACGGTTGCAGGTTTCATCTCTTGCAGTGCCTTCTGAATATTCTGCAGGCACGTGTCTATGGTGTACTGCCGCCAGTACGCCTTCAAGTTAAAATCTTCTTCCTCATCATCTTGGGCAGCATCCACACACGCAACGAGGTCCGCCAAGGTATTCTTCGTGTAGAGGGCCTTGAATGCCCTGATAACCCCCTGGTCCATCGGTTGAATTAATGACGTGGTTTTGGGTGGCAGGAACTCAACCTGAATGCCCTCATGCGACAGATTAGTTGCGTGTCCACCAGCGTTATCCTTAAGGAGAAGGATCTTGAATGGCAAGCCCTTCTCTACGAGATATTTGCTGACTTGCGGGATGAAACACTGGTGGAACCAGTTGGAGGTCAGCATCTTTGTAATCCATGCTTTTGGATTATGCATCCAGTACACACGGGAAGGAGATTCTTATTCTTATTTTTCAAAGCGCGAGGATTTTTCGACTTATAAGTAAGCCCCGGCTTTAGCAAAAATCCAGCAGCATTGCCACACATCACGAGGGTAACGCGATCCTTGAATGCTTTAAAGCCAGAGGCTTTGGCTTCCTCTTTGAACAGGAAAGTTCGCGACGGCATTCTCTTCCAAAACAAGCCGGTCTCATCCATATTAAACACTTGTTCCGGCTTGTATCCACCTTCGGCGATAATATTCTTGAATGTCTGGTTCACGTAAGTTTCAGCAGCGGCAGTGTCAGCGGAAGCAGCCTCGCCATGCAGGGAAACACTTTTCAGGGCGAAGCGTTTCTGAAACTTCGCGAACCATCCTTTGCTGGCGGAAAAACGTTGTTTCTGAGGCTGGGAATCAGTGGATGTCCCTGGTTGAGGTTCATCTGCATCATCATCTTCTTCAGCATGGTTGCCGTCGTCGTCTTGCGGTTCCTTTGCAGCAAAATTCTCATACAAGCTCAAAGCCTTTGTTCGGATGGTGTTCGTATCCAAGGCTATGTTCTTCTTCCGGCAGTCGGCAATCCACACAGCTAAAGCACCTTCCATGCGTACGATCGTTTTATTACGCGTTGTAACGACTCGCTTCGCTGATCTGCTAAAGGTGATTGCAGCCGTCTTTCTAATATTCGCCTTGTCCTTCTTGATATAGCGAACAGTAGATTCGTTGATTCCAAAATGGCGCTCTGCGGCCGCGTAGCTTCTACCGTCTTTCAACATATCGAGAAGCGTAACCTTCTCAGCAATCGTCGTCATCCTTCGGTGGCGTTTAGGCTCACTACCAGCCTTAGTAGAAGCAGAACGCTTGGGAGGCATTGTACAGTAGGATTTAACAGAAAGTTCAACAAAAAGTTCAACTTAAAACAGTCGCACACAGCACAGATTAAACTTCACAAACTTAAGAACGTCTACTCAGCGATACGGCGTAAGAGAAAGTGGCCGCGAACAGAGGCTGGAAGCTGGAGATGCGGGCAAAACACCAATCACAGGCTAGATAACAAAACTTGAGTTCTGATTCGTCATCTATCAGCGCTTGAACCAATCACAACCCGTCTTATATGATGCATAGGTTACCAACTCAAAGTACAAAATACCGTACGTACAGTATTAATAATAATAATAATAAATAATGATAATAATACAGTAATAATAATAATAATAATGATAATAACAATAATAATTTTATTAACAACAACAACAATAATAATAATAATAATAACAATAATAATAATACAGTAGCTTTACGTATGTTATTTTATTCTTTTGTAGGATGTGTGTCTCTCTCTCTCTCTCTCTATCTCTCTCTCTCTCTCTCTCTCTCTCTCTCTCTCTCTCTCTCGTACGCTTATTCGAAATGTGATTTTTGCAACAAAGAATATTATTGGATGCAGCTACGTACGTATACAAACAAAAGATTCATGGAAAAGAAGCACATCCATTACATTTGTAGTACTGTACAGTAGTAGCCATCAGCAGCCTTACACCATTCTAATATGGTATGACTGCATCTGATTTGCGTTTCATGTTCGATTTAATTTTACTACGTACTGTATACAGTACAGTACTGAATTATCGTATGATAATAGTGTAATACAGTAATGATAATAATAATAATAATAACAATAATAATTTTATTAACAACAACAACAATAATAATAATAACAATAATAATAATACAGTAGCTTTACGTATGTTATTTTATTCTTTTGTAGGATGTGTGTCTCTCTCTCTCTCTCTCTCTCTCTCTCTCTCTCTCTCTCTCTCTCTCTCTCTCTCTCTCTCTCTCTCTCTCTCGTACGTTTATTTGAAATGTGATTTTTGCAACAAAGAATATTATTGGATGCAGTACTACGTACGTATACATACAAAAGATTCATGGAAAAGAAGCACATCCATTACATTTGTAGTACAGTAGTAGCCAACAGCAGCCTTACACCATTCTAATATGGTATGACTGCATCTGATTTGCGTTTCATGTTGGATTTAATTTTACTACGTACTGTATACAGTACTGTATTATCGTATGATCACATTCTCTTTTCGTGTTTTATTTCTTTCTGTGCTGAATTATATATCATATGTAATGCAATGAACAATCAGTAAGAGCAGATATTACTAATTACAGTATTAATGGAATTACATGTAACGAAATATCGTATTTGGGAGTCTTCAGATTTCGCGGTATTTTTGAAATTTCCCGAAAATCCGCGATATGTATACATATATGGGTTATGGAAAAAACCCGCGAAGTGGTGAATCCGCGATGGTCGAACCGCGAAGTGGCGAGGGTTCACTGTAATACTCTTGTCAATCGTTTTTTTGTTTTCACAATTACTGGTATCGTTATTTTATATTCGATTTTGAAAATACTAATATTAATCACATATACTATTGTATTTTCTTTATAGCCCTTGACGAAAGAGTATAATCTCTCGTAACGGGTAGGTCTATTAAGATCTAATGTGAAATAATTAAAAGTGCTAGTATTCAGTGTCAGTGCAGTGGTGGGTGCATTCGTTCGTGTCCATCATAATCCCAGCCGGGGACCTCTTCCATGCTCCCCAACCCCTGGGAGAAGGAATGTCGAAAGGCAAAAGGACATGACAGACCTTGATTAGTGAACGAACGTCCCCTCGAACGATCATGTTAACAATGTACAGATCGCTCCATCTTAATAGTAAAAGCAAGGTTAAAATGTATGCGTCTTCATCGGACGCAAAAATCGCGACGTGGTTGGAGCCAACCACTACGTTCTAAACCACGCAAGAGACGTATGTCTCCTAATAAATCCTCCTGCAGCGACTGGTGTTCACCGGAGATTTTCCTTTCAGTTTACGTCAGTACACGCTCCTTTTCTGCCCCCAGATTGGGAAATGTCACAGGGTCTTTCCCCTATTAACCACCTGGACTGACGCTAATGCTATTGACAGACGCAGACGCCGGTCTGGTCTCGGGGGGGGGGGGGGGATCTCTCCCACAACAATCGATACACGATTCAGATCGCGCACAAGGCGCGCTAGAAGTATCGACAGTTGACGATACCTCTCAGCGATCACTACATAGTTCAGTTAGAGCACACAACGCTCATTATGTCTCTGATTTGTCAGAATTAAAGAGGTCTATTTCGTCTCTGTTGACGCTTACGATTCTCGGGCACAAAAAATACACCTAAAAGAATCTAAGCACAGCGATAGACCAAGAAAACGGTCTTCCGATAGTATCGGACAGCATAGTTCTCCGATACTCAGCAACGCTTCCTCCCAGCAATCAGCTCGCGTTGCGGCAAGCGTTAGGACGGACGCATGCGGCAGTCTGGTCTCTTCCTCACGGCAGTCGCAGACACCAGTCTGGTCTCTCCTTCACGGCAGACGCAGACGCCAGTCTGGTCTCTCGGGAGAGATCTCTCACAACAATCGATACATACAAGTATCGACAGTTGACGATACCTCTCTGCGAAACGCTCCCTCGCAGCGATCAGCTCGCGTTGCGGCAAGCGTTAGGACGGACGCATGCGGCAGTCTGGTCTCTTCCTCACGGCAGTCGCAGACACCAGTCTGGTCTCTCCTTCACGGCAGACGCAGACGCCAGTCTGGTCTCTCGGGGGAGATCTCTCACAACAATCGATGCATAGAAGTATCGACAGTTGACTATATTCAGCAGTCTGGTCTCTCCCTCACGGCAGACGCAGACACCAAGGCAGACACACACGCCACGGCGGACGCAGCAATCTGGACGCATGCAGCAGTCTGTAAACTCACGGCAAAGTGGATGCATGCGGCAGTCTGGACATATACTGGACGCATGCAGTCAGGTTTTGTCACACGTCACCGTAGACAAACAGTTGTCTCTTCTTTGCGATTGACTGGACGCGCTTCCTCACGGCTCGCGGCAAACTCACGGCATTCGGGACTCATGCATTAGACTGATACCTCTCCGGCAAACATACAACAGTCTCAATCTAGACCCATGATGGACTCATATGGTCGGGACTTGTCCTCGCAACAGGATAGACAAGTTTTTTATCTCTCCTTCGCGATTTTCTGAATGCACAACTAACGCTCCCTCGCTTCACGCTGTTGACATACAACATGCTGAACGCATGCTGGACCCCTGCGTTCATAGATTTTCCCTTACATGGGTTTACAGATGTTGTTGCTCCCTTACAGCATGATGATCTTATGCTAGAAGCACGAGAACCTGTCTCTCCCTCGAGGCTTACAGTACTTAAACGTGATACTTCTTCGCAACTGGACGATATCCTTCACGAGATTTCTTCCAGACAAGATGAATTATTTTTGGAAGATAATAACCGTCACAATGACGAGGTTTTGTCTCCTACTCATTCGAATCAGGGAATCGATGTTCCATTTGCCGAATTAGAAGACGAATCTCAGGATTCATTACAGTCAACTGATTTAGAAAAAAAAAAAAAAATATGGTTCTGGCTAATGGGTTAAGAGAGTTTTCTCAACTCTCAACCAATGGACGTCCAAGAGAAAGGTTCTAGGGAATGCCTCCTTTTTCTTTTCCTCACTCAGGTCAACCATGAGCAAGTTGTAGTTTGTGGTCCAATTTTGAAATGGACCATCGGCTGAAGTAAACTTTTAGACAAAAGTCTTCAGTTTTATGGACTGGACTCTCGGAACTCTCGCAGAAGCTACAGACCCTAGGAACAAGGCTCAGATGCATCTGTTTGCCTGTTTGGTTAAGGCCTGGAGCGATGTCCCCATCGAACTTTCTGCCCTTTGCATGGCAGGAGTTCTTTAAAAGAGAACTCAGAGGATTGCGACTGGAGATCAAACTCGCAGATTCTCAAGACAACAAACCGAATAAAAAAGTGAGACGTTTTATGCCTCCCATGTCGTCTATACCCCTAGATCTGACAACAATCCACTCAGGAGACAAGGCAGCAGCTCTTTAAGAACAAGTGAGCCTTATGCTGTCAGAATCATTCATAGTAATGTAGAGGACACCTCCTCGGAAGGGTTTTTACATCATACTTTTCCTAGTTCCGAAACACTCGGGGGGTATGAAAACCTGTTCTGGACATCAGTCCATTGTACACATAAAGGGAGAAAGGTTTCTTCTTTGTACCTGGACGACTGACCACTCAGAGCAAAATCACAAGTAAAGTGTCTGGAGGCTCTTCAAAGGTTAATGCCCTTAACGCAACAGTTAGGTCTGATAGTAACCTGGCCAAATCTCAACTAACACCCTCACAGAATTTAATTTTTCTGGGGATGATAGTCGGTTCAGTTCGCGTTCAAGGCGCTCCGGAAATGTCGCAAGGACTTTCCCCTGGTGGTCACCCGGCAACGGTTGACGATCCCTCGCAGCAATCAGCACACGGTTTAGTTCGCGCAAACGGCGCGCTTCATGTGTCTGGCCTGTCTTAACTAGAGAAGTCGATTTCGTCCCTGTTTGATGCATACAATTTGCGACAAAGATCTATGGATAGAGTCTCAGAGGAAATGACACATAAGTATCAAAGAGCTAGTGGCCATTCACCAAGCCCTGATTACTCACTCCATAGAAAGGGAGAATAACGTCAGGAGGGATCTTCTCAGCAGAAGGCAAGTTCTTACTGCAGAATGGACCCTACATCACAAGGTGTGCACCAACCTTTGGATGATTGTGGGGTCAACACTCGATAGACCTCTTCGCCTCACAAATGACATAGAGGTTGCCGGTATTTTGCTCTCCAGTACCAGACCAGGAAACAGTCGCACTGGATGCTTTTCTTCTGAACTGGGAAGGTCTAAACATGTACTCTGTTTCTCCATTCAAGATCCTGGACAGAGTCCTGAAAAGATTCAGGGATTTGGCCAATGTCCGCATTTCCATGATAGCTCCTTTTTTGGTCTATGAGACATTGGGTTGTGGAGATGATGGAGTGGCTGGTAGATACCCCCAAATCATGAACACTAATCTGATGGGTACATATTTAGGGTGCGGTGCAGGAATAATATATTTTCCTCTACCAATACCTCTATAGCAAATATAGCAGAGTTTTCTGTTGTATCTACGTACAAAAGAGAAGCTAGCTATGCCTTGCATCAAGGGTTACCTCAGCATATTAACCTCTGTCTTTCGTAACCAACACTTTGGCGTGTCAGGTAACAAGGATCTCTCAGATCTCATTAGATCTTTTGAGACAACCAAGAGGAAGGACAATCCAACCTCCTCGTGGAACATAGATGTAGTCCTGGCCTTTTTAACCTCAAGTAGATTTGTACAGTTGGACAAGACATCTTGGAAGTATCTTACCAAGAAGACTTTTTCCTAATTTCATTGGCTTCAGTCAAAAAAGTAGGAGAGTTAAAAACCATCAGCAAGAAGATGGGCTTTAATGAAGACAATGCAATTTGCTCCCTTCAGCTAGGCTTTCTTTTCAAAGACGAGACAGACAGCCTCTGATGCTCAGTTAAAAAGCCCTCTTTGTCTTTATCAAGAATACCCTGGCTTTTTTCATTAAGGATTTAATAAGGGAAACTCTCCAAGATTGTGAGTAAGAAGTTCTCCCTATCCTTAAGGTAAAACTACACGAGGTTAGAGCTGTAGCAATTTTTATAACTTACAAACACAATAGGTCAATGAAGTCAATTTTGGAGCCTACTTTCTGACGAAGTAAATCAATCTTCACAGACTGCTATCTCAAAGATATCCAGACCCAGTATGAGGATTACTATTCCCTGGGTTCGTACGTTACCTTCATTTCTTAGTTGGAGAAGGGTCTACTGCCTCTTTCCTATAACTTATTATATACCCTTGCCTTTTTTTTTTTTTGTACTTGTTCATAGGTTGTTTGCGAGGGTTGTCGCAGCCTTCCGTCAGTCTCTGATGCAAGTCAAGTTAGTTTTAATGCGTTCACAGTTTGTCTGTGAGGCTTGTCGCAGCCTTCCGTCAAACTGGGATGCAAATCAAATTAGTTTTAATATGGAGTAGATGGTCAAAATCAGTATCCTTGGCTATGCCAGGTTTGCAAGGGTGGTGGTCTAGCCACTCTAAGGGTCGTGGACCTTGTGGCAGCCCCAAGAGATTTTTCAGCCCCCTGAGTGGATCGCTGAGTCTCTTAAGGAACGCAGGCGAAATGAGGCAGTATCATTGTGAAGCCAGCTTCCTTATCAAGTTGTAATGCCAGAATCAGTATCCTTGGCTATGCCAGGTTTGCAAAGATGGTGGTCTAGCCACTCTAAGGGTCATGGACCTAGTGGCAGCCCCAAGAGACTTTTCATCCCCCTGAGTGGATCACTGAGTCTCTTAAGGAATGCAGGCGAAATGAGGCAGTATCATTTTAAAGCCAGCTTCCTTATCAAGTTAGAATGCCAGAATCAGTATCCTTGGCTTTGCCAGGTTTGCAAGGGTGGTGGTCTAGCCATGCTAAGGTCGACGACCTTGTGGCAACCCCAAGAGACTCTTACAGCCCACTGAGTGGATCGCCGAGTCTCTTTAGGAATGCAGGCGAAATGAGGCAGTATCATTGTGAAGCCAGCATTCATATCAGGTTAGAACCAGATATTTAGTACTACTATTGTAGTTTTTAATGATTATATGAATTCCCAAGGGGATGAGGCTTTCAACCCTCCTCCAACTGTGTGAATCAGCTATAGCCTATATATGTAACTACCAGGGAAGTTACATATTTAAAAATGGTATTTTTATTATAAAATAAATTTTTAAATATACTTAACTGGTAGTTACATATATAAAAGGGCCCTCCCTCCTCCCCTCTGAAAACAGAGACATCAAATTTCTGAAGATGTTGGGAATGGTTCTAATAACCTACGAGTGATGGCGCTCATGTATGACCACCTTCTGTCATGGCGGCGATCGCCACGAATTTTGAATTTCTGTCGTGCAGCGTCGAAACGCGGGATTTAAGCTATATACAGTGAACCCTCGTTTATCGCGGTAGATAGGTTCCAAACCCGACCGCGATAGCTGAAAATCCGCGAAGTAGGGTCACCATATTTACGTATTTATTTAACATGTATATTCAGACTTTTAAAACCTTCCCTTTACGTAGTACTGTTAACAAACTACCCTTTAATGTACAGAACACTTAATGCATGTACTACAGTACCCTAAACTAAAACAGGCACAAATATTAAAGGCGTTTTTATATCATGCGTTTCCTAAACACGCCAAAAAGCACGATAAAAAATGACAACCAATGTTTTGTTTACATTTATCTCTGATCATAATGAAGAAACAAACGCATTTACACATCTGTGTATAGGTTAGTTTTTGCATCGATTATATTGATTATATGTTGATTTTGTTATTACCAATGTTTTACTTAATTTTTCTTCGGACTTCCAAATAAATGAAATGAATGCCATTTATATAATGTTTTTCTTTATGATGCCGCCTGAAACGGAAACCTTCCATTCGTTTAATGTACGCTCCATCTTCGATCGTAATAAACAAACGAAGGCATTAAACGCGCAGAATGAAAGTGATAAATAATGATATTAAAAGCTTTTAGTAAATATGTTATTACAAATATTATTTACCGTATCTATATAAAATCCTACATACGTAGCAAGGCAGGAAAACAATTTTTTTTTTTTTTTTTTTTTTTTTTTTTTTTGGTGTTCAATCAACAATAACAAACTGCCGCTAATGACCGAATGATAATTTACGAGAGAGAGAGAGAGAGAGAGAGAGAGAGAGAGAGAGAGAGAGAGAGAGAGAGAGAGAGAGAGAGAGAGAGAGAGAGAGAGAGAGAGAGAGTTGTTTTAAATGTAATAAACAAAAAAATATGATAGGTTATAACATGTATAATCAGACTTTTAAATCCTTCCGTTTACGTAGTACTGTTAACAAACTACCCTTTAATGTACAGAACACTTAATGCATGTACTACAGTACCCTAAACTAAAACAGGCACAAATATCTCTGATCATAATGAAGAAACAAACGCATTTACACATCTGTGTATAGGTTAGTTTTTGCATCGATTATATTGATTATATGTTGATTTTGTTATTACCAATGTTTTACTTAATTTTTCTTAGGACTTACAAATAAATGAAATGAATGCCATTTATATAATGTTTTTCTTTATGATGCCGCCTGAAACGGAAACCTTCCATTCGTTTACTGTACGCTCCATCTTCGATCGTAATAAACAAACGAAGGCATTAAACGCGCAGAATGAAAGTGATAAATAATGATATTAAAAGCTTTTAGTAAATATGTTATTACAAATATTATTTACCGTATCTATATAAAATCCTACATACGTAGCAAAGCAGGAAAAATATTTTATTTCTTTTTTTTTTTGGCGTTTAATCAACAATAACAAACTGCCGCTAATGACCGAATGATAATTTACGAGAGAGAGAGAGAGAGAGAGAGAGAGAGAGAGAGAGAGAGAGAGAGAGAGAGAGAGAGAGAGAGATATAGTTGTTTTAAATGTAATAAACAAAAAAATATGATAGGTTATAACATGTATATTCAGACTTTTAAACCTTCCCTTTACGTAGTACTGTTAACAAACTACCCTTTAATGTACAGAACACTTAATGCATGTACTACAGTACCCTAAACTAAAACAGGCACAAATATGAAAATGTTAGAATATTAAAGTAGTATGAAAAAATAAAGGTTGTTACTGTACTCACCATGAAAGAAGTTGAAGAAAAACTTGAATGATGATGGCGATGAATTTGCTGTATAGTAGAAATGATGATGATGAAGCTGATGATGTCTTCTACTGTGCAGCCAATGATAGTATTTTACGTGTCTTCAGATGGAGGAGTCTTTTCCTGGGACACCTCTTCAACTTCTTCCTGGGACACTTCTTCAATTTCTTCTGAAGGCATAGTAGCAGGAGGAACTGGCTCTTTTTTGCGAGGCTGGAAGAACATTGTGATCGGAAGTTGCTGCCGCTGCTTCTTTTTTCGTTCGAAGAGCATCCTGTAGGGAGTCATGTCCTCATCGATTTTGTTGCAGAATTGCATAGAACGAACCATATTTTCGTCCCACTCTTGCGACAATTCTCTCAACTCCTTCGCAAGGTTGCAGAGCTTGGCAAGCCGTTCTAATGTTAAGCCCGTTTCTTCGACATTTTCTTGGGTCTCTTCCTGTGTTTCACTGTCTTCTTCACTGGCCGATTTCGTCAGGTCTTCGAGGTCTGCGTCAGTTAGCGGCTGGGAATGGTAGTCCAACAACTCGTCGACGTCTTCAGTCGTCATGTCGCCAAACCCGTCACCTCCAATTATCGCAGACAACTGCACAGATTTCTGTATTGCAGAGTGTTGAATCTCAGCAGGTATAAATCCCTCGTCATCGTAAACAATCTGGGGCCACAACTTCTTCCAGCTCGCATTAACAGTAGCAGGTTTCATTTCTTTCAGTGCCTTCTGGATGTTCTGCAGGCACGTGGCTATGGTGTACTTCCGCCAGTACGCCTTCAAATTGAATGTTTCATCCTCATCATCTTGGGCAGCATCCACACAAGCAACGAGGTCCGCCAAGGTATTCTTCGTGTAGAGGGCCTCGAACGCCCTGATAACCTCCTGGTCCATCGGTTGAATTAATGACGTTGTGTTGGGTGGCAGGAACTCAACCTGAATGCCCTCATGCGACAGATCAGTTGCGTGTCCACCAGCGTTATCCATAAGGAGAAGGATCTTAAATGGCAAGCCCTTCTCTAAGAGATATTTACTGACTTGCGGGATAAAACACTGGTGGAACCAGTTGGAGGTCAGCATCTTCATAATCCATCTTCCGTACACGGGAAGGAGATTCTTATTTTTATTTTTCAAAGCGCGAGGGTTTTTCGATTTGTAAATAAGCCCCAGCTTTAGCAAAAATCCAGCAGCTTTGCCACACATCACGAGGGTAACACGATCTTTGAATGCTTTAAAGCCAGAGGCTTTGGCTTCTTCTTTGAAGAGGAAAGTTTGCGACGGCATTCTCTTCCAAAACAAGCCGGTCTCATCCATATTAAACACTTGTTTGGGCTTGTATCCACCTTCAGTGATAATGTTCTTAAATGTCTCATTCGCGTAAGTTAGGGAAGCAGTAGTGTCAGCGGAAGCAGCCTCGCCATGCAGGGAAACGCTTTTCAGGCCAAAGTGTTTCTGAAACTTCGCGAACCATCCTTTGCTGGCGGAAAAACGTTATTTCTGAGTCTGGGAATCAGTGGATGTCCCTGCTTGAGGTTCATCTAGTACATCATCTTCGTCTTCTTCAGCATGGTCGCCATCGTCGTCTTGAGGTTCTCCCGCCGCAAAATTCTCATACAAACCCAAAGCCTTGGTTCGGATGGTGTTCGTATCCAAGGCTATGTTCTTCTTCCGGCAGTCGGCAATCCAGACTGCTAAAGCACCTTCCATACGGACGATCGTTTTATTACGAGCGGTAACAACTCGCTTTGCTGACCTGCTAAAGGTGATGGCAGCCGTCTTTCTAATGTTCGCCTCGTCCTTCTTAATGTAGCGAACGGTGGATTCGTTCACTCCAAAATGGCGGGCTGTGGCCGCGTAACTTCTGCCTTCTTTCAACATATTGAGAAGCGTCACCTTCTCAGCAATCGTCATCATTTTTCGGTGGCGTTTAGGCTCACTACCAGCCTTAGTAGAAGCAGAACGCTTGGGAGCCATTGAACGCTTGGGAGCCATTGAACGCTTGGGAGCCATTGTAGGGGTTAAACAGAAAGTTCAACAAAAAGTTCAACTTCAAACAGTCACACACAGCACAGATTAAAGTTACACAGTAACGTAGCAGCATCTTCCCGGCGAGAGAGCGGCAAACAAAGTGGCCGCGAAAAGATGCTGCGGATCGGAGAAGCGGTCAAAACACCAATCACAGGCTAGATTACAAAACTTGGGAGCTGATTCGTCATCTATCTGCACTGGAACCAATCACAGTCCGTCTTACATGCTACGCAGTAGTTACAAATTCAAATACAAGGTACTATATACAGTATGCTTTACGTACGCTATTTTACGCTTGTTTTGTTGTAGGATATGTACGCTTATTCGAGATGTGATTTTTGCAACAAAGAATATTATCTGATGCAGTACTATGTACGTATACATACAAAAGATTCATGGAAAAGATGCACATCCATTAAATTTGTAGTAGTAGCCATCAGCAGCCTTACACCATTCAAATATGACAAAGTCAGACTGCATCTGATTTGCGTTTCATGTTCGATTTAATTTTACTACGTATACTGAATTATCGTATGATCACATTCTCTTTTCGTATTTTATTTCTTTCTGTACCGAATTATATGTCATATGTAATGCAATGAACCATCAGTAAGAGCAGATATTACTAATTATTAATGGAATTAACAAAATATTTGGGTCTTCATATATCGCGGCTATTTTCGAAATTTCCGGAAAATCCGCGATATATGTATATAAATTACATGCGTTATGAAAAAAATCCGCGAAGTCGTGAATCCGCGATAGTCGAACCGCGAAGTACCGAGGGCTCACTGTATATG